>NC_142695.1:53622150-53928816 GCF_029641045.1 Salvia hispanica
TTATATAAAAGCAAACAAGGCCCATTTTATATATATTAGTTTATATAAAAAATAAGAAAGTGCGATAATTTCTATATTCATATAAAAATACTACCCAATATATAATTAAATAAAAAACTAAATAATAAACAAAATAGTAAAAGAAAAATCCCAATCTATACGTTCCTCCAAGAAATATAAATAAGTAAAGGAGTACTTTTAAGATAAATAATACTATAGGGTTAAGACACCTTGAGCAATTAAAAGAACTTAAATAATTAATTATGACTTTATTTTACATATATAACGTTCTGTAAAAATGTCAAAAAGATATGAGCAGAATATTTGACTTTATATATACGACTTATAAGCAAAATAATGGCGTTTCCAATAACATAAATTTAGTTCCTGATCAGATTACTACTGTTGACCTTTTACTTTATATTCTTCAGTCGGGATCTGTATTTTAAATTTATAGTAGATTAATTTCAAACCATATAAATAAATTTTTTGATTAAAAATGTTTTAAAATGACAATCATGATCAGAAGCCAACCTTAATTAACGTATCTCCAATTAATGACCTAATGCAATTTAATTGGTAGATTTTTTCAATTAAAAATTGGGAGGGACCAACCTTGACGCCTCTAAGAATATTTATACATTTTGAATTAATTATACAGTACAATGTACAACTAAGTAAGATACCCATATTAAAATAAAATATGATATATTTAAGTAGTACTGTGTGATAATGTAACTAATCATTTCGTACGAAAACAATATACTACTCCATATATAAACATACATGTTACCAATTTCATCATATTTTCCCTCTAAAAGAACATCACATTATCACTTTATTAAGGATAACTCGTTTATTAACCCTGAAATGGTATAGTACCATTATTATGTCAAAATTAAATAATAGCGTAGAAGAATATTTATATATATAATCAGGCTATAGAGTGCATGTATTATTTAATTTTTCAAAGTACAATCCTTGACATTGATATTAATGTTTGTGGATTAATTTAGTAGACAATAAATTTGGCAACACGTACATTATCCAATTTGACAATTGCATTTATATCGCCGCGCTTAGACAAAATAAATCTCCCATTAATTAGATGAATAGAAGAACTATAGAGAATAGAGTTACCTAACATAAACAATATCAATTGAATATGGATTTCTACAATTACAGTTATTATTTATCTTCAATATATTTATTAGAAAATTATAATTTCGCTCATCAAACAAGAATTTAATTTGGTCTGCCATCCATGGACCAAGGAATTAATTTTTATTTTTACTTGCAATTTAAAGAGAAACAAGCTATAGTTTCTCAGCTACTACTAGATGAGCCTAAATATAGTATTTTCTCTTGCAATAGTATATGTCATATCAGTGTCCACTATAGTTGGCCGTGCCAAGCTACAAAACGTGACCATGCCATAAAATCATGGCCGGGCCACCAACGCCCATGTTTTACACTATAGTGGACATGCCCAAGCCACCAAATAATTTATTTTTTTCATTTTGTGTATATTTTAATTAAAAATGAGTATATTTATAGAATTTGTGTAGGAATGAGGTAAAAAAATGTGTATACTTATAGAATTAAAAAAAAAAAAGAAATTGAAAATAGGGAGAGCCGCGGCTCGTGACCGCTGCAATAGGAGAGCCACGGCTGGGCCACGCGAGTGGCGCTCTCGTGGCCACTATAGGGAGCCACGGCCGGGCCACGGGAGAGCCACGAGCCACGGCTCTCCTATAGTGGACGCTCTAAGACGTACGCATCTCTCATACATTTCCCACACTTTAATTCAACAAAATAGTATAGTACTAACAAATAACCCCACAAGCTTATTACTCCCACAGATATGAGCAGTCATTTTGAGTGCAATAGCCATAAGACAATTTATATTCCACATGAGTCAATCAAGCTAAAACAACTAATACTACATGTTTTTATCTATAATCCCAAAACTATCAAATTAAATAATTTCGGCCAAAATTAAATTGACAAATCTTGTTCGACCTCAGAAGAAGTTGGATCGGAAGGTAAGATATTTGTTTGCTATCTAATTCCGATGTGATACATTTCTCCTTTTCCCTTGGGTTTCTATATTTGTTTGATGCTTCTCTCTCTATTCAATTTGGATATACAATACTCCCTCCGTCCCATTTTAGAAGTCCCAATTGAGTTCGACATGGATTTTAAGAAATGTAAAGGAAAGTTGGTGAAAAAAAAATTATGGAATGTAAGGCCTAATACCATTTATGGAATATTACAATCAGGACTTCTAAAGTGGACATCCAAAAATAATAAACTGGGACTCTTAAAGTGGGACTGAGGGAGTACTATGTTAGAGCCTAGGAGGCTATAAGCTGATTTTTGTTGTTTTTGCTGTGTTTTGGATTTTGTCTTAGGATTGTTGCTTTGTAGATTTTTACTTATCATTACGGTTGTTTGAGACCTTTTTATCATTAGAAAAACTACTCTTGTTAAATACTATACTTTAACTCATGTAATTATTTTATACTTTATATTCTCTAATATATGAATAAATATGAAATTACAAAAATATCAAAATTGATGGGACACATGGACTGAGTGACACCACATTAATTAACCAAAAAAGAAATTGTGAAAAGGCAAAGTTATCGGACATGAGAATCTCACCTCTAGATTTTCTTACATGCTATTCAAATTTGGATGTTTCATTTCTTAATCAGATTTTATAATAAACTAAAGATAATAATATTTCTTTAATTCATTTAAAATAAACTTGTTCATTTTCCCAAACTGATCAATTAAAGTATATCAAACGCAATTTTTGGTTTTCATACATGATACATGCATGAAAATCCTTTTGTAACATTAACAAAGAATAGAAATATGGGAGCACATGTTGCAAAGTTAATCATATTATTCTCACATAAAATGATCTCACACGGATAAAGAAATCCCTGCAACTATATATGGGAAGATGCATGAATTGAAATGGAAACATTTATTAATGGTTGGACCCATAACTTTGGGAATTCTAGCTCCAATTTTGATCCTATGTGATTCTTGATTTATCATCTTTAGGCAACTCTCAGCCTTTCTCTTGAATCTGATTCATCCCTGTGTTTTTTGTCTGGGAATATTAACATCATAAAGAATTTACCTCAGACAAATATTAAGTGTTAATTAATCTAATGGATACTTACGGCTAAAATTATAAACTTTGTTAATTCTGATTTATTTCATAATTTTCAAATTTTGAATTACATTTCATATGCTTTTGATTTATTCCACACAAAAGTTTCTGCTAAATCGAAGTTGAGGTCGCATCTACGTGGTTTAATTAATAAATGTTTCTAACCTTTTGGGGATATTGAAGTCAAAACTACAAACTTTGCTTGAATTTTAGTTTAAAACATAAACTTTGTTAATTCTTATTTATTAATTTTAAAACCGAATATTTTTCCATGTAGATTTTTCCATCCACTACATCAGTTTTGATTTTGCTTAAGATTGGTCGTCATAAGAAAAATCAAAAGTTCGTGGATTGTCATTTACTACTTCCGTCACTAAAAGTTTAACACAGTTTACCATTTCGGTCCGTTCCTAAAAGTTTGGCATACTTCACTTTTTATCATTTTTGGTAGTGGACCTCATATTCCACTAACTCATTCTTACTCACATTTTATTAGAGCATCCGCAGCGGTGCTCAAAACTCCGTCCGTCCGTCCGTGCCAGCGGCACGGCGCTGCTCTTAGCTAAGAGCACGTCTGTGCCGCTGAGCACCCTTACGTGGCGTGTTCTGATTCGCCAACCGCATAGCCGTTGGCATATTCATTTTTTTTAAATACGAAATTTAATTAAAAAAATGTTTTTAAAATAAAAAAAATATTTTCCCTCTTCCCAAAAAATTATATCCGTTTTCTACCCACTTTTAATTTATTTTTCAAATTTTTTTCCCCAAAATTCACATTTTCATCTATAAATACCCCCACTTCAACACAAAAAAAAATCACATTCTCATATATTCTATCATCTACATTCTCTCATCTTTTTTCTTATATTCTCTCATCGAAATTCCCACCACACTACACAATGTCCGGCTCCGGCGATCACCCCTCCGGCAATCGTGGTTGGAAATTTTTAATTTTAAATTTGTAGAATTTTAATTTTTAATTTTTAATTTGTAGGACTAGTCTTCAACGCGTGTAATTTTTAATTTGTAGGATTTTAATTATGCATTTTTTATTTTCTAGGATTTTAATTATGTATTTTTATTTTTTAAGATTTTAATTATGTAATTTTTATTTTTTAGGATTTTAATTATGTAATTTTTATTTTTTAATTTATTTTTATAATGTAGAAATGTTTTTAGTAATTGAAATATTTAAATTGAATAATAGAATGGTGGGACCCTTGAGCTTGTCCTTAGCTAAGAGCACGGATGTGAGTGTTGTGCTCTTAGCTAAGGACAAGGAATAAAAGTGGGTTCGGGCCCACTTCCGTGCTCTTAGCTAAGAGCACGGATGAAGATGCTCTTATAAAGCTAATACTTTAAAAATAGGACTCACATCCCATCAACTTTTTTAACTCACTTTTCATTATAATTCTTAAAATTCGTGTCGGATCAAAGTGTGTCAATATTTGAGGGACGGAGGTAATAAGTTTTAGTTACTACCACAAAAGAAAACAAAATTTCCTAAAATTTCACAATCTTAGAAGTAACTATCTTTTAATTAACACACCCCATATTTATAGATAACTTTAGAATATTTTAAAGTAGACATTTGAATTGAAAGATTTAGAATCTGAATCTTTACTACTTCAAACATTGAAACATGATCTTAAATAAAAAAACGAGGTACTAATTGGTGTTAAACAGATATTTTATTAACCTGAATACGCTTTGTGGTAATTCTAATTCGTGCATCCCTCTAAACTTGAAAAATATGAACTCGTTTATTGATTTTTCTCGTTGGTTTATGTTAATGCAGTTTATGATGTAATTAACGACTAATTTGGAATGTTCATACAGTTTATGCTGTTTTTTAAAATATTTATAAGTCCCTTAAAAAAACATACAAGTTGCTCATTAATTTTTGACTTACTGAAAAGTATTTTGTAAAACAAACTCTATCAATATAAATAAGCTATTTAATTTACCATTTTCTGTTTTTAATATAAAAAAAGCTCAAGCACAAAAAAGTTGATCAGAGACCCGCAACAAAAATCAAAATATCTTAACATAAAAGAACAAGAGAACAAATCCAAGTCTAAATAATGTTAATTCAACGAGCAAATTAGAAAGATATCACGTCAAATGGTAGTGATGAACTCTTATATTATATAAACTCCAAATTTTTAAATATAGTGTCAACACAACTTCAGCACAATGTCAACATAGTATAAAATTTCAATATTTTGATGTCAACACAATGTTAATACAATGTCAACATGGTGTCAACCATTGACACTGTGTTGATATTTTCTGTTGCTATTATTTTCTAATCTGTTGACATTTTTGAACAGTCATGATCATAGTTTGGAGTTTGTACAATATTTAGAGTTTGCATTTGATCACATCCCTCACATCAAATCTATTTCTATAGGCGAACAATAACTCCAAAGCAGCAAAAAATAATACTTTCATGGATGCACAGAGTACTTTCTCCGTCCACAAAAATTAGTTCATTTGTTGACAGCACCAGTTTTAATGAGAAATTGATAAAATAAAAGAGAATGATAAAAAAAGTGGGTAAAGTATGAGAGTATGACAAAGAATGGGTAAAGTAAGAAAGATGAAAGAAAAAATGGGTAAAGTATAAGAGAGAAACTTTTCATATTTAAAAGTTAGACTATATTTTGTGGACATTCCGAAATGACAAATGAGTCTATTTTTCATGGACGCATGGAATACTACCAAGGGTGCAACAAAGAATATATTCTTAGTCTGATAATACTCAAATCTTCTTTCAATGAGGTAATTGCGAGTGAAAAAATAGGGCACAATTTTCTAATCCATAAAATACAAAATTAATCTTTTCTTTTCTAAATCTCAATTGCTGAGTGAAATTGACATATCAAATTATCAATTCACAGTACATTAATAACCACTCTTATTAAAAATATATACATTTCCACTAAACCTATTTTTGGGAACATAAGGATTACTCCCTCCGTCCCAATAAATATGAAACATTTATTTTTCGGCACAGAGTTTTATATAGTATTGTTTTGTGACTTAAAGAAGAGAGAGCAAAGTAAGAGAGAGTGAAAAGTAGAGATAAAATTATTTCTATTTTAGGGTGTCTCCGGCGGCGCCCCTCCCACTCGCCCCTCCCATGCCACGTCAGCACTAGCCCCTCCCATTCCACTGCCACATCACTAGCCCTTCCCACTGCACTAGCCCTTCCCACTCGCCCCTCCCACTAGCCCTTCCCACAATTAAATTAATTCACAATTAAAATTTAAATTCACGGAAATAAAATTCGACACGAATACGAACGGGAAATACGAAAATTACATTAAAAAACAAAATTACATACTCCCTCCGTCCCGGCTAAGATGACACATTGCTTAGCCGGCACAGGATTTTAGGAGTTATTGGTTTAAGTGTTTAATTGGAGAGAGAAGGTGGGTGTAAGTATTAAAGTAGAGAGATAAAGAAAGATGGATATTTTAATAGGAGTGTGAAAAAGTGGTTGAGTGTATTAATTGGAGAGAGAAAGTTACCAAAAAAGGAAATGTGTCATCTTAGTTGGGACAAACTAAAAAGGAAAACGTGTCATCTTAAGCGGGACGGAGGGAGTAATAAAAAAAAATTACATAATTTTAAAAAAAACATAGTTTAAAAAAAAAAATTTAAAATGTCGGACGTCCGACCAGGACGGGCGACCTTCGCCACTGTGGCGCCCGTCCCACTCGCCCGTCGACGGGAGGGGCGAGGCCATCGCAGGGGCACTCGGGACGGGCGTGGGCGCCCTTTCCGCCCACTGTGGCGCCCATCCGGTCGGACGTCGCCGATGGGCGAGTGGGAAGGGCGCCGTTGGAGACACCCTTAAGAAACGTTTCATTTTTAATGGGACAACTAAAAATGGAAAACATTTCATTTCTAGTGGGACAGATGGAGTATTATTTTCAATACATGCAATGCCAATATATTTCATATATATATCTCTTTCATTTTCTATCTCTTGCTTAAGAGATTTTATTTAAACAATTTCATAACTTATTAACTCTTTAAATATTTGTAATCTATCTCAGAGAATTATAACCATATAGTCTTCTAGTTTCAAGGCCTAAGCCTTTTCCGTTGTAAATATTTTATCCAAGAATAATGATGATAGTTTCTTACCAATTCTGGACCCGTTTCCTTCATTCATATATTATCTCAAAATCTATCTTTCTTCTTTTCTAGATACTCACACTTTTTTTTCCTTTTTTTTTGAAAAGTTCTAGATAGTCTTATCTAAAAAATGGTACTACTACTATTTTTGTTTGAAGATAATTTTCATCTTTTCTTAATTGATACTCCTTGATTAACTTAATTTAGATTGTATGAAAACAATGCAAAAAACACTTTATGCATAGCCTTTTAATTTAAATTTGTTCGGCCCAAATATGATACCAGTATGGTCCCGTCAAATAGGATGGAGTAAAGAAATATTGCCGACTCATTTCTTTTAGATACACACAATTTCCTTATTTTTTGTAATGTTATGCACATTCCTCTAATTTCTTTTTTTTAACAATTTTTTTTAGTTAGTTCTCAATGATTTATATTTATTTACGCTGAGAGCTTAAACGATAAAAAAAATTACTTTAATTAACTTCATATTAACTTTTGATGGAGTTTTTTGCATTAATTGTCTAATAACTAAATTTTATAAAATAATTGATTATACAAAAAAAAGCAAGTACAGTACACTATTAGGTCATACTCCGTCCAGGAGTATCATGAGTTTGGCGCAAGTTTTAAGAAATACTATTATAAAGAAAATTGGGTAGAAAAAAGTAGTGAAATGTGAATCTCATTTTTATACACTCAAAGTTTTATGATAGACTATGAGTTGAAATGGTTAATGGAATGTGGAGCATACTTACCATTTATAGTAAAAGTAAATACAGACTCTTGTGGCACACGGACCAAAATTGGAGAAACAGGTCCTAATCACGGACTGAGGGTGTAGTTTCTATCTTCCAGGTCCTTAGCTAAGCTAATTTTCTAACAGTAAATAGATAAAACTCAATCTCCCTTTCTAACTCTTGCTAGTATAAAAAACTCTTGAAAATTATGATTTGACCAACTCTTTACAAGAAAATTCTTGAAATTGGATTGTTTATATTTTATTGTATTTCTAGCTTTATTGTTTCTCAATTTAACACATTATATAACATTGCATAAAATTTCATGTCGAAAATGTTTTACTCCCTCCGTCCATGAATAAGAGTCCCGTTTTTTCATTTTTGTCCGTCCACGAATAAGAGTCCTGGTTCATAATTACCATAAATGGTAAAGAGACCTCACATTCCACTAACTCATTCCACTCACATATCATTTAAAACTAATATATACAAGTGAGACCATTATTCTACTAACTTTCTTCCATCCACTTCTCTTAACATTTCTTAAAATCCGCGCCATTTAGAAATGAGACTCTTGATCGTGGACGGAGGGAGAGAGGAAGAGAGTAATAAATTTGTTACAGCCTCTCTGTATCTTTGAACTGTAAGAGCATTTGCCAGCTTATATATGCTGGTTGATTCGAGAAAATACTTCATCTTCTTGAAAACATTTCTAAAATTGCACAATTTTAGAAATTAGGTACCGAGCTAAATTACCACCCAAAACTTACCGTTTCAAGTTTGGTAACTATTTACATTGTACGAAACATATATATTAATGGTGGCTTTATTAGAGACAGCTAAAGGTGAAAAAGATAAGTCATCATGTCATCAAATACACCTCTAAATTAAGACAACTACGTACGTACACAAATAAAAATTGATGATGGGTGTGATTCCTTTGACCATGTCAGTGTGTCACGCATATACATAAATATAAATGTACAATTTTGTTTAGCTCAAAATTAACAAACAAGTAGTACCATAACTTTGCTCTTTCTTACGGATTAAATCAAAAACAGCTAATTCAAGTAGAAATATATTTTTTTTGCTCCCTTAACTATTTATATTTTTTTTCAGGTCCTTCGAAGTTTCATTTTATTGGTTCTAATTACTTAACATTTACATTTGTAGAAAATAGACATTTTTAATATGGATGAAAAAAAATTAAATACTTGACTAGCTAAACAAATTTAAATTTCACCCTTAATTGTTTTTTTTTTTCTGGATACTTCAAATTGCGCCTTTATCTAATCAACCAGTAAATGGAAGAGTTAATCAGCAGTGGCACCAGTAAATATAATAATGATTTTGATTAATGATGGCGGCTTGAATAATTTGTCCAACTATTTAATATTTTATATTGTAGGTGGATTAGAAAATATTTTATTTCAAGATCGTATCTGATTTGAGTTTTCGTGAAAGGTTGACTTGGATATTGTTTCAAATAGTCTAGGCAATGCTCACGCAAATGGATTTGATGATTGTGCAATCTCCAAATTTTGATTAGCTGTAACTTCAATTTCCCACTCAACCGGCACCGTAATTATTTTTTCTCTTCTCCTAACCCTAAATTATCATATTCGAATTATTTATTAAATAGTGCAATTGATGATCCATAATAAATTACTACTATATGGAAGTCATATTCAAGTCAATATACCATTAAGACTTTGAGATATTTTCACAACAATAGTTGGATTAGGGGTGACAAATCGTTCGTGTTGGATCATTATCGGGTCAACCTGTTAATGACACGATCCAATATGAGCAAACGCGAGCACGACCCGTTAAGAAAATTCCAAACCCGAACTCGAACCCAAACACGAACACGACCCGCTACCCTCAAATTAAACCTGAACACGGCACGAAACCAACACGAAGCCATTAATGATACGAACCACTTTGGGTTAACATGACACGAGAACAATACGTACATGGCACGACACTATAACAACACGACCTGATAACACGGTAAGAATCTGATTACAACTGCTATTGATTAACAAAAGTTACAAAACCATGAATCTGATCTTTAACAAGAGTCTAATTAAAAACCTAAAATCTGATTATACAATGTGATCTGATGAACAATAACATAAATAGATTCATAGCAAAGAAATCCAAAAATAATTTATTTTTAAAATACTAAAAATTAATAATATTATAATATTACTTCCTCCGTCCCATAGAAATAGACCAAAAGTCTTTTTTCGTCTGTCGCATAAAAATAGTTCATATCCATTTATGAAAACCTTTTACTCCTTTTTACTTTATCATTTATGGGTCCCACAATTAACTACACAATTTCAACTACTTTTTTTCATATTCTCTTACTTTACCAATTACACATTAAAACTCGTGTCAACCCCAAATGGCCTATTTCTATAGGTCGGATGGAGTATTTTTTAACAGGTAACCCGAACACGACACGAATTTTTCGTCTCCTTAACGTGTCGACCTGATAAGGATATGAACTCAATAAGCTTTGACCCAAACCTATTAATTTCGTGCGGATTCGTGTCGGGTTATTGCATCGTACCAAAAATTGTCAACCCTAAGTAGGACACTAAAGTCTGCAACGATCGACTCCTCAAAGGGCTAACATCGTCATTTATCATAGTCATGTTGATCATGTCTAGCTTATTTCCTAGATCACCACTCTGAGTTAGCTCCCAAACATTGTCGTCGGTCAGGTCTAGCCCTTTTCCCATACTACCATTTGAGTCCTTAACAAGATACCATGTACCAATAGTAATTTTGTTCGATCCAATTAATATTCCATCCGTTTGTGATTAGGAGTCTTGGTTTGCCATTTAGGTTTATGAGCAATTAGGAGTTTCGATTCACTTTTACTAAAAATGATAAGTATGTATACTTACATTGTATCGATCAACTAAATTGGGACTTCTAATCGATGACGTAGGGTGTAAAATTTTTAGTCAATAGATATAACTCATGAAGGTGAGAGCCTATAAGTTATAATCAATGATTACGGAGAAAAAGCCAAAGAATACTCGCCATATAGTACTCACGAATTAATCACTCCACAAGAAAAACTCAAGAATTAACTAAGCCATACTATTTATTATTAAATGTTATTCACGTGCACAACCCAATTTGTACCCATCCTTTTCAAAATTCGAACGCAAATTTCCTCTCAACATACATACATATACTATTGAAAATTAGGGGGCCGTGACACTCCATTCACGGGGAGAAAGGAATCATAAATTCATCAATCGATGTACAACAAAAAACCACAATAATACACCTAAAACGATGCTTTCACACCAATAATTAAATCTAAGATTAAAAATTAAAAAAGTAATCTCAGTGCATTTAAAAAGAGACGTTGAAAATTAATTCATGAGAGAGAAGAAAAAAATAAAATTAAAGCAAGAACAAAAGCACTCTCATCAGGCCCCACCCCATGTCCCCTCCATAGACTCAAAAACTTTGATCATAAATCAAATTAAAATCTTTTCTTCACCATTCCAATCTTTTCCAATTACCAAAAATAGCCATGAATAACAATAATTCTCTCTCCGCCGATAATAATCAGGCGGCTAGCGGCTCAGGGGCGGCTGCTTCTGTTAACAATCAGCCGCCCCTGAGCCGTTACGAGTCTCAGAAGAGACGGGACTGGAACACGTTCGGACAGTATCTGAAGAATCAGCGGCCGCCGGTGTCGGTGGCGCAGTGCAATTGCAACCACGTGCTTGAATTCATGAGGTATTTGGACCAATTCGGGAAGACCAAGGTCCACTTGCACGGGTGCGCGTTTTTCGGGCAGCCCGACCCGCCCGCCCCGTGCACGTGCCCGCTGAGGCAGGCGTGGGGGAGCCTCGACGCCCTCGTGGGGCGGCTCAGGGCCGCCTACGAGGAGCACGGAGGGTCCCCCGAGACGAACCCGTTTGGCAACGGGGCGATTCGGGTTTATCTCCGGGAGGTGAAGGACTGCCAGTCGAAGGCGAGAGGGATTCCGTACAAGAAGAAGAAGAAGCGGAAATTCAATCAAACGACGTCGTCGCAGCAAGAGGATCAGCTGCTTGTCAAGAACCCCAAGCTGCCTGCTTGAAAAACATTAATTGGTAAGTTTTTATGTTTTTTTGTGAGCTTCGGAATACTAGGAAAGGGACAGGTGATGTGTCTGAAAAAGCTTTGAGATTAAACTTTGCTGAATTAATTGATTTGGGGAATAGAGAGAAGAGAGAGAGAGAGAGAGAGGGGGGAGGACCACACGATCTCAACCGCAATAGTATATTTAAGAGAATACTGTACATTTTCAGAAATCCAGAAACCCTAGAATCATAATTTGGGAAACCCTAATTCTAATTGAAATGGGAAGATTCAGGATTGGTAGTGTTGAGTTGAGCAGAAGCTTTATTATTTTCTAAATATTAAAAAAATGTTACATGTATCTACTGATCTAATTTGGTTTGTTTGTTTCTCTCTCAAATCATGGGGGATTAAAAAATTAGCTATGATATAGTGTGGTTAATAAACAATTTTAATTTGGGCCTTTGGGATCTGGGACATGAATGACATTTCATCGTATCACCATGTCTGATTTTGCATGATTTGGGGAATATCTAAAATAAACAAATTTGTATTTGAATACCATATGTATGTATAAATCATTCAACTATATAGTACATAGGTATATATGGTTGAATAGTGGTTAGTAGTTACAAATCATTTGAATCCAAAATTGTCTCCTTCTATTCATTTCTGTATGAGATTTACTATTTATGATTGGGCTTGTGTGTCTATATGTATATATGAATAATCACTTTTTCGTAGATTCCATATGCTATAGGTTTCCAAATATGGATTTATAGTAGTTGTAATGAAGAAGATGAAGTATCATTATCTGTTTTTGAAATTAAAGTCCTATCAAATTTGAAGACATTTCAAAATATTGAAAAAAAAGGTACGGTGTGATAAGATATATACTCAAATAGATGCAATGCACCATGCTAATGTAGGTCCCTAATTGATTAATGCGATTCCTTCGATCTGTATTATTCTGCTTCGAATAGTCTTCCCTCTTTGCAAAATTCAAATCAGAAAAAAAAGTTCAAATTTTCCATATATAAATGATGGTGTTGAACTATATATACAATTCTAATGTTCGTTTTGTTTTGACAAAAATTAAACACTACATGTAGGTAAGTTTTCCTCCAAATTTTTTTTTTTGAAAAGTGACTATAATTATTTTTCATTTTTTCCATATATAGAGATGTTCTTGTCGGTTGAGAAAAGATTGATTCGATTTGCATCCATTAAAGTCAAAGACTCATTGATTTAATTATTTTTAATCACTGATTATATTTAGTCGGTAAAACTAAATTTCAACTGTAAAAACTTTTTTTAAAATTTTGTAAATAAATCTTATGGATGTTGCTGAAGTGTTGGCAATGTATTTACATATATGTATTATAAACCACTTTAAATTAAATAGTACTAATATACAGTTGTGTTCACCAATCTGATTAAATTTTCTGGTCGGCTCTATATATAGTGAGGTCAAAGATGTCTATAGAATGCTTTGGGAAAGTTATTTCACGAGATTTTCACAGATTAAAAATCTGTTTCTACTTCCATACGATACCAATTATTGTGAAAGATTTGATTTGTTTTGTCGGTAGCATTTGTCAATTTAGGAACGCTTTCTCTAATAATCAGAAAATAGCATCAGATTGCCGACATGAGGATTCTTCTATTCTATATTTTGTTTCAATTTTCATATTTATAGTATTTTGTTTGATTATCATTAGAGTAATATGAGGAGAGACTATCTTAGTATATATATTAGGCCATAATTCGGTAATTAATATCCTTTTAGGCAAAAGAATTAATTATGTATTAATCATTGAAAACATGAAGTAAAGATTTAATTGGAGTGTCTCACCAATCATTGAACACAAGTAAGTGTTTGATATTGCTGAATTCTTACAATGAAAAAGTGGTTGAATATTGATTGTGGCTTCTCATGAGATGATAAGTATATTAAGATAGGGAGTCAAAAGTGAAAGTTTTGTGTGTGTTTCTATGATCATGGAGTAGTAGGATGACTCCTTTAATTGTCGCTCCATAGTGCATAAAATGTGTGGGTTACTTCAAGTTCATGATTCAGTAGTGATTCATTGTGTGTATTAGTAATTTTTCTGTTAATTTTTTTGTCGCATTTTGCTTATAGTTTTCATAAAGAAGTTCATGTTTTAGAGTCACCAATGCTGGAGCTCACAGTAGTTGGTTGATCCATGATAGATTAGGAGTTTCTTATATTCGTTAGTTGGTTTGTCTTCGGCTTTAGCAGCTTTCTTTAACAAAAAAAGGGAGTTGTAGCTTAATACAAAACCATGTGAAATGGAAAGAGGTTGACCCCCTCCTTGCATTCCACACTTTCATGTGGAATCGATGCAAGATACGTATCAATCCATCTTCCTTTTGAATCAAAGGTTCACGTATGGCACACACCGTGGCCAACCCAAAGCCGCATGACCACCGTCCTTTTGTTGCCCTTTCCCTTGGGTCTTATATGTCATTCCAAATCAATGTGGGATATGTATCAATAATGCCCTTTTGGTAGCCCTAATTTAACCCAAAACCATATTCCCTATAATATGTCATTCAATATTTTTCATATGGAACCGATATGAAAAAGGATATATATCATAAGATGTGGTAGACATCTATGCAAAATTGAATAAAAATTATTATAATGATCTTTTAATGGAGAAAATGCAGCTCAAAGGTGAAAGATTGCTTGAATAGGGTGCATGGTGACTTGGGATAGTGCAATGTAGGCTAAAAGGATTGTGAAGGTTTTTTAATCAATCCTTAAAAATGCAGTTAATCAATTTTATTATTGGCATTAGGTTATAATCCAACTCTTTTGAGCATATGTATGTGTATGTATTATCTCTTTTGACCTACTTGAATTGAGCCAAGTTCTTTTAAACAAAAAGTAGTGCTTTGAAAGGTTTTTTTAGCCTTGTAATTTTATGTATATTGACACCATGTTTAGTCCCTTAACTTTATCTCGATTAGCAGAGTTTTTTTAAAAACTTTCATAAGTTCGGCGCTTTTAGTCCCATTTAATCTAGTTAAATTGGTCGATGTCATCGATAAAAAAGATACAACATTAAATGAAATTACATAAAAACTTAGAAATTGATTTAAAAAAATTAGGAATTTCCCGAAAAGTCATAAGAATCGTGACATGTTACAAAAACTCAAATCTCTAATTAAGATTCTAGTGACTCGTATTTGGGGGAAAAAGGTTTAGGTAACAGATGTTTTTGATAGTTTTAGGGCTATCATGGATAAATCTATATTGTGAATTTGAAATTCATTAGAATGTAGTATGAAACTCTTAGTTTTTTCCTAAATCAATATGCTATAGGAAATGTGTTTACTTATATTATAGGATGCATATTGTTGTCAATAAATCAACATAGTATCAATCAACAATTCACATGTAGAGACTGCTAAATCTCTCATAAATTTATACTTGCGCATGTAAACATGTCCCTTGCATATTTTACTATATATATTGTTTTATTTTTATGTTATACGAAAGGCTCAAATAAAAAAGATAATGAGCTAGCCGCGAGGATGAATCCATAAATGTATGGTTCGATCCCAAAGACATGGGGCGTTGGGTTCGGTTGGCAAAGATTTCAAGATTTATTCTGATTATCTCAACTCGTTGCTCTCGTGGGTTGGCCCTAAGCAAACTCTTTAATGGACTACCGCAAGAGTCCATCTAATTGATAGTGTATATTAGTTCCAGATTTGCATTTGCCGAAATCTATCACTTTGTTGCTCACTAAAGTTGCCAATAATTGCAAACTACGGTGGTTCGATCTTGAAGATACCGAAGAAACGAAGTTAAATCTAAGGTGCGATGAGTGTTGCTTAGTATCATTGGAAGCAAACCCGAAGTATGACAATGCCTTAATCTTATAGACATTGTTCTGATAAATTAGCTTAGTCGCCTTTGCTTTTAAATACCCTATTCATTGTCGATTGTCGCAACATATGACATATTTAAATTCTCAAAAACTGTCGACTTGAGCAGTTTAAGGCTATGGGTTTTTTTTTGTTTGCCTTTCGTGAATTTTTTGTTTTTTCTTGGTTTTTGTGTTTGTCGAATCTCTATCTAGTTGTTTGGTTTGTTTGTGTTGTTTGTTGCGTGCTATTTGGATATGATGCATGATGCGAGATCGATACATCTCCTAAAGAAGATAGACGGGCTTGACATTGTAGTGCATGTGTGTTGTCGTTTGTTAGTTGATTCTGTTCTTTGTTAGCTTTTGTGTTGTTTTTTTTAGTATACCTTGTTGATATGTTGGTTTGCAGTGGATATTGTTTTTGATGGACTTTGCTTGCCATCTCCCGGCTTTGATCATTTTTCATTCACAAAAATATTTGTCACATGATTGTTGGTTTTAGAATTAAAACGATTAGCATAAAATGAAACTAAAAAACGTGCTATGCATGAGTGAGAAGAATGATCAACTTGATCTGATTCAATCTATCTAGTGGAACAAGAGCAAAATTTTCTAATCAATATGCAAGTGTTTTATTGCTTGTACAATATTAATCTAAATTTTCTATTACTGTTTTTTACTCTAATTTGCAGGTCTAAATTCACATAGCAAGAAGTTGTAGTGGATGGAGAGAAGAAGTAAATTGTTACTCGTCACCACATGAGAAAGCTTGGGTATGAATAACAGACATTTTAAGTGATGTAAAACTGCTACATCAAGAGCATTTCCTATATTATTGTAGATGTAGTTTAATATAGTAAATATACATATAATATAGTTTAATATAGTAATTTTATATATATATATGTTGTTGTAGTTTGGTGTTATTGTAGTACTCTAGCTAGAGGGCTTACATTTAGATACCATTCGAATTATTTGTGGTTTCAATTTTCAAGCTCAAAAAAAGTTGATCGATATATTTAGTACAATTGAGGGCCGGGTTCGTGTTTTGTTCTTGGAAAACTATTGTACATATGTAATTATATGCATATGGTCATATATTCTATAAGGTAAATGCAAATTTTTCGTACTTGAAAGATGCAGGTGGGTACTTTACTTAAGAATAATACTCTCATGAATTTCCTTTTTCAACATGAGTTTTAAGACGGGAGAACTATGAGTTGAGAAAGATATAGAAATATGAATATCATCATGTGGTGCAATTTCGAGCATAGGAATGCTGGATGGATATCTAGGGGTGGTAAATCGTGCGTGTTGTGTCATTATCGTGTCGGCACAATAACAACAAACACGAACACGACTCGTTAAGAAAACTCCAAATACGAACACGACCCGCTACCCTCAGACACAAACACGACATGAATCACTTCGGGTCAACACGACACGATAACAACACATATATGACACGACACAATAACGACACTATATTAATATTATTTCTTAACGTGTAGCACGAACACGACACTATACTAATAGTAAGTGCTTCATTAGACTAAACCTAATTTAAATTTTAAAATAAATAAAATAATAATAATAATATAATATATTGATATTATTTCTTAACGAGTAACACGAACACGACACAAAATTTTTGTATCGTTATCGTGTCGACACGATAAGTGCACGAACCCAATAAACTTTGACACATACCCATTAATTTCGTGCGAATTCGTTAAATTTATTGGAGCAAATCATTTAGTTACGATAGCCCATTAATATATACAAGAAGGCAGTGACACATTAGCAAGGAAAATATGACATTTCCTAAAGTTATAATATCACAGTCCACTGAGTACATAACATATTTTTAATAGAATCCCTAGAATGTACTCCCTCCGTTCCATAGTAATGAAAGCGTTTTTTTTTTCGGTACGGAGATTAAAAAAAATTGTGTGAGTTAAGTAAAGAGAGAATAAAGTGGAAAATGAAAAATGTAGAGAGATGAAGAGAGGAAAAAAAAGTAAGAGAGAGTAAAGTAGGTGTGGAAAAGTGTGTTTGACTTTTACTAAAAAATGAAACGACTCTATTACTATGGAACGTACAAAAATGGCAAAATAACTATATTACTATTGAACGGAGGAAGTAGTAAAATATCTAGATTTTTCTGGAGAAAAATCTAGATATAAAATATTAAAAAGAACCTAGTAGAGAATTCTAGAATATGAAATAAATGCCTATAAATATGGCATACCATTTTCCAAAAGTTGAGAAGTTCAACAAGTTTGAAATAGACAGTTTCTTTAGTTTCCCCACATCACATTACCTCTTCTAAATTATTTCCCATATATTCCACACATTCTCCTCTCTAATATTTCCTCCAAACTGAATTACTCCTCTAACATATATCTTATATTCCAACCATTTCTATGTCCTCCAACATATATCTTATATTCCAACAATTTCGTAGGTCCAACTCTATGCTTTGCACTCAGGCAACGGAAGTCTAATTCCAATCTCTCAACTGGTCTCGACCCCACAAATTCGAGCCATTTTGTGATTGAGCTCTGTGCTGACTAGAAACAAATTACTGTTTCAAGAAGGGGGCTTGATGCGATTCGAGAGCTGAATTGACTGCTTTGATGTGCTTGCATGCTTGCATGTCTTCGCATCCCCATGAGTTGTGCTCAATTTCAGTGGATTTCATGATTTTGTGGCCAATACTATTGTAGATTAGGAGTGTGCTTCCATAAATCCGACCATTGGGGTGAAAGAAAGAACACTAGACAGATTAAAGAAAAGCGTGAAGAAAAACGCGTGAAAGAAAGAACAAACGTAGGAAGAGTCGTGCCAAAAAAAATTGTCAACCCTGATCATTAATTACCTTGATCTGTCTTGGTTACTTCAATCTTTTGAAGTGGTGTGTTTCTCTTCCCTTAGTCCTCTTGCTCGCTCTTTGGCTAAATAGGGTTTGTTGGCCGGTCTTGTTGATTTTTTTCAGATTCTTGTTTTGTTATTGTTGTCTTATGGGCTTTCACTCACCACCTAATAGTTTGAGATTTGTGATTATATAAAAGTATAGACATCATTATATATAGAATATATTAATTTTATAATAAAATATAAATAAAATAAATTATACTTAGCCTTTATAGCACAGATGAAATAAGATTCCGCATAACTGCTTTATAGTGTTATGGAAAAAAAACACTTTTGTATAACAGGTGGATTATTATATATGGTGCAATTTCGTGCTTATGTTTCTTATGTAACTAGACCAAATACAACCACAATTAACATGTCTTAATTGATAAAAATATGTCCTCTGATTTATAGGATGGGAGATTGAGTCATCTTGACAATTTAGTGGATCCGAATACCAATTTGTACTCCCTTCATTCTATAATAGTGGTTATTTTTGTCATTTTTGGTATATTCTATAATAACTGAGTCATTTCCCTTTTTAATAAAAGTCGAACATATTTCTTCTCGCTTAATCTACTCTCTCTTATTTTACTGTATCTTTATTCTCTCTTACTTTATTATATTTTTATCTCTCTATCTTTTTCATTTACTATTTTATTCTTCATTTACTTAACCCACTTAACACAACTTTTTTTAATTTCCATAACAGAAAGAAATGTCTCCACTACTATGGAATTGAGTATCAACTTAATATTAACATTTGTAAAAAATATCAACCAAATGCAGTTCATTTAGATCAACACTCTCACAATTGATAAAATAACCTATAAAGTGTACAGATCCGGCGGATTTAATCACGAGATTCAAATTAGTGAATTACAAATCATAACCCAATATTTTTATTTCGAAGTACAAATTTGATCACAATTCACGGGGCAAGTCTCTTTCTCCATTATTTTAAAGAAAAAAACAAGATTCCAAATTGAACTAATGTTTAAAAATAATAAAAGAAACATCATTTTCGAAAATGTACTCTCCAAACAAAATATGACATGTTAGGATCTATGCTTCCAAATTAAATCTCATCACGTGAACTCAGTTGAGCCTTTATTATTCTCCATGCACATTTTTAGGTGAAATAACTCATTCCACCACTACTGCCCCACCAGAAATAAGGGGCTCAGTTCTTATCGTACAAGATTATTATCGTGTCAATCTATCAGAGACTCAATTTAGGACATAACTCAAACTCGGTTTGTTAAGGAAATTATCATCCGAACACAAACCAGGCCGTTTACCTTCAAATCTGAACCCAATACGAACCCGTTAAAGATATGATATAATATAATATGGATCAAGGACGGGTCCAGGAATGTAAATGGAAGGGGGGAAAATTATATATACAGATAATTTGAGAATTTAAGAAGGGGCAAATATAAAGAAATTTTACAAATTTTGCAAAATTATTAAATAAAATAGTATATATCAATATATTTGAGGAGGGGCATTTGCCCCACCTAGTAATACACTACATCCGTCCCTGATATGGATAGACACGACGCGATTATAACCCGACAACGACCCAGAACTTGATTTACATAACTAAAATGTGATTTACACAATTAAAATACTATATTACACAATTACCTTATTTTCAAATTTGATTTACACAATAAAAAACTAAAGCTATAAAATATATTCCCTCCGTTCCATAGTAATAGAGTCATTTTGTCATTTTGGTACGTTCCACAGTAATAGAGTCATTTCTCATTTTAGTAAAAGTCAACACATTTTTCCACACCCGTTTTACTCTCTCTTACTTTATTCTCTCTTCATCTGTCTACCTTTTTCATTTTTCACTTTACTCTCTCTTTACTTAACTCACCTAACACAATTTTTCTTAATCTCCGTGCCGAAAAGAAACGTCTCCATTACTATGGAACGGAGGGAGTATAATTTTTAAATAATTAAAACCATCTTATTTCTTTCTGGCACGAGGTTTAAGAAATGTGAGTGGAAAAAAGTTAGTGGTATATGAGTCTTACTTGTATATACTTTTACTTTTAAATGAAATATGAGTGGAATAAGTCAGTGGAATGTAGACCTATTATCATTTATAGTTAAAACGAACCGAGACTCCTATTCACAGTAGGACCGAAATAGAAAAATGGGACTCCTATTCCTAGACGGATGGAGTAATATTATTTCAAATAGGTTATCTGAACCTAGCCTAACCTGAATCCAAACTGAATTATCAGGTTCCTAACGGGTCAACCCCAATAAGGACTCAAACCCAATAAAATTTGACTTAAACCTATTAATAATGTGTGTGTTCATGTCGAATTATCATGTCGTGTACAAAACTGTATGTTAGAAATGAGTCACACACCCCTTTAAAATGCCTTGTTTATAGATGAGTTAAGATTATCAATTTATCTGTGGGATAAGAAGAGGTTTCAATACGCCACGCAATGTACGGGTTGGAAAGATCTTCGGACTTCCACACTTACAAAAAAGAAACTCATCACCGACTTGAGCCCGCTCTAATAACATGTTAAAAATAGGCTAATCATCCACCCAAAAGTACTCGAAGAGGGAAGGGCAATCCGCTCATTTATTAAGGAGTTAGGATCACCAATTCGTTGATGTGAGATAAAAAGAGGTTTAAATACTGTCAACCCTACCGGTGATTATTCTAACCATTAATTATAATTTGGAATAGATAAAATTTTCCTACACGCTTTTAGTTCATCATAAATCGTTCTGCAAATTTGTATAGTTACGTTTATGTAGAGGCCCAAAGGTAGATAACTCTAACAGCAGAAACTGAAGTAAACTACGAATGATTATATGAAAACACATTCAAACACTAACAAGTTGCTATATGAACTGACAATAACAAAAATTAATGATCCTAAACAGGCAGATAAAAGTAGATTTTGATCAAAGGAAGCCTAACATTGACATGAATCACTCTTCTACATAAAAATTAGCTAGTCAATATCTTTCCCGGCCAAAGAATCTTCTTCACCTATCAACAAGAAGAAATACCATATTGTTCCGCTGCTCAATGCTCGACCGCACCAAGGATTTGCACAGTCCCAGTCCACACCACTAGCTATACATATCTGCATAATTGCCAGGAAATCACAACTCAGAAAACAAATCAAGAAGATAAGCATGCGAAATGCAGATAGATAGGGATACAAACAATTTAATAATTTCCCCAGAGAAACTGTTCCAAATTATGCAACAGCCAATTGTAGATAGATGGTGATACAAACAATTTAGGGGCAGGGTAGATAACTCGATTATCTTTGAGTTAGATGACCAAAAATGACCTAAAATGTGTGCTCTTATCATGTTTTGTTTATTTATCTTCTCTACCAAATGCTTTTCCCAGAGAAACTGTTCCAAAATATGCAATTGCCAAAATCAAAATGTGAAACTGTTCCAAAATATGCAATTGCCAAAATCAAAATGTGAAACTGTTCCAAAATATACATCCACTTTTGACATATAACCACTCAAGTCAAACAAGCAAGGGGGAAAAGATTAAAACAAGTTGTACTGAGAGGTAAATGAACAGCTCAATTCCAGAGCCAAAAGGATTCATAATCCAACTGGGGCCATTTCAGTTGAAGTACTGAACCTATATTAGCCCATCCAGTATGAAAAGGCACAGATATAAAAGATAGGGCAAAGATGGAAGGGTAAAAAGCCCTGCTCAAATAATAGATTTAATTGGTCTTGTATAGATCTAAATATTTAATCTTTCAGAAGCATTCATTCAAAATAAAGCAACAGTGGCATTGTGACAATATAGGATTAAGCAAAACTAACTTGATATTAGCATAGGTAGGCAATCAGTTCAGTATTACTTTTATTTCAGTGTATTAGAATCATCATTGTCTATTACGATGCATGCAACTAAATGTTACCAACCAAGAGAGTTTGTCAGCCATCAAAGCCAAACCCAGGCTTCATAGTTCATCCTAAGGAACATTGTAAGATGCAAGCAAACTTAAGACCTATATCTAGGATTTATAGTCCATCAACCACACAAAAAGAAGCTGATTATTCACTCATGCATTCATAATTATTAGGCCAACACTTCTTTAAGTATAGTACTCCTATTTAAGAACATACTTGGGATGGGAGTTTCCAACATGGTGACATGATCACTTTCCTCTTCCCTCAATAATCCTAATATCAAGGACAACAAGATGCACCAAGGGCTAATATAACAGAATGTGCAGACCAATTCTCATCTATAACGGAAACAAATAAAATGTGGGAACGAGCTAGAATCACACACACACGTATACATATATAAAAGTCAATATGCAATGACAAACAATAACCAGCTACTATATGAGAAACACATGTAGGGAACCAACCAGAATCACCAAGGTAATAGAAGCCTCAACCTGAACAGTATTGCAGAGTTATTCTTAGTCAAACTAGTTAGCAGTACATCGTGCCAAACTATGCAAACTCTTTATGCAATTTCATTTATATAACCAACCAAATAAAAAAAAAGAACAGGCAAACATATAACTAAATGTCAGAAATTGATAGAAAAACGATTATATCACAATATAGTAGCAGTTATACCATCAGAAGATCCAGGTCGTTTAGTTCGCTTGACCTTCTCTAACTGGACCTGTGTATCCATAAACAATTGCATCCTTTGAACCTCCAAATCTTTAGCAAACTGCATCCTTTGCTTCTCCAACTCCACCATCTGCCTCAGCTTATTACCCTCTACCTTCTCAAAAATTTCCCCAAAATTCTCTATAGCCTTTGCCAGTCTCCTCATCCCTTCTTGCCCTACCTGTTCGTCGTCTTCAGCCTCATCCTCGCTCCCCTCCACTTCATCACCCTCCAACTCATCATCATCATCATCAGCCTCATCGTCAGGTGCAGCCGCTGCAGCAGCCATCGCCGAGTAATTTCTCCTGAAGAACGACTTATCCACGACCGGCGACGTCATTGGACGCTTCTGCGGCAGACTAAACGGCGTCACCACGGCAGGATTCATCGGTTTGCGATAGGATAACGGCACAGCCAGCGGCGGAGCAGGCAGAGACAGCTGCGGCGCAGATTGAGGCGACGTAATCACCTTGCTCTGCTGGTGCTTGTTGAAATTAGACCCGATCAAGTGCTCGAGAGTGGAGAAAAACGGCCAGGACGAGGCTAGGGCACCGTTGGATTCAGCGATCCTCGTCCTCTCCGTCTTGTACTTCTTCTTCAGAGTATCGATCCGGTTCTTACACTGCACGTCGGTGCGGTGCGTCTTCTTCGTGTGGCCGTGGAGCGCGTTCACCGCATCGGCCACCTCCTGCCAATCCTTCTGGCGGAGGTTGCCGCGGTTGAGCTCGAGGTAGCGCTGTCCCCAGGTATCGACGAGCGTGGCCGTCGCCTCCTCCGTCCAGCAGTCCTCGCGGAAAGGACCCTGCCGCGGCGGCGCCGGCGCGTGCGGAGTCGAAGATTCCGTCAAATCGCCCATGGATCGGCAACCCTAGCGAATTGAATTCAAGGAGGGGAAGGGATCGGGAAAGGAAATTGGGGGGAAAGGAGAGGCGGCGGGAGGCGATTGTGGGTGGAGAGATGATATGTATGGGGGAAAAAGGGGATAGGGCTGACTGGGAGAGGGGGTGTTGGTAATCGGCGGGGGGAGCGCGTGAGAACGACGGTCACGCGAATTCGGCCGAATTGTCATTGGTAACTGCGTCACGCTACGTCTGTGGGTTAGGTTTTTAGCGATGATTGATTGTTTGGTGCGGACAATTAGGGACTTTTTTGGGCTTAAAAATGTGGTCGCACGGTGCGGATGGGCCGATGATGATGACTTGAGCGTGGGATTTGGGAAAGAAATGTCCGGTCATGGAATTGCCGTGTCTATGAAATGGCGATTTTGCCCTTTCTTGTTGCCCGGATCTAACCCTATCCTTTTAGCCGCCGACGATTAGGGTTTATTATTGATTTCAATGCTTATTTAAGTGCTGACTTTATATTAACAATAATATTTCATTCAATTGTTATGTTTTAATGATAGTTACCATTTATCCAAATCGTAGTAATTCATTTCATTCCCTGTGCACAAGACGTATAAATTAACTTTGGAACTTTTTTTAAATAATAGAGTACATTTCAATTTTTAATTTATACTTTAATAATCAGCTCTTATCTTATGGAGTAAATGTGCTGATAAATTATATTAAAAATTAATTATACGCGTCAATTTGGTTGTAGAATATACCCTTGAAAGTTGAAAATAGTAGTGCAATAAGACAAAAATTGAACAACGTAAATGATACTCATCGGACATTTGAGCATCAATATCTATTGACTTCGAAACAATTACATTTAGTGATGGTCGATCATATTAAGTTTATAAGTTGTTAATAGTCTTATAGTCATACAAATTATAAATGAGATGAGGATAATTTGGTTAGTGTAAGATCCAAATGAGATCATACTCATAAATCAGTTATCGTGTTTCAAGCTCCAAACATGATTACACTATTTAACTCATTTTTAAACCTTGCACAATAAAAAGGTTTTACATATACTCCATTTATATATGGAAGTCAGGGTTATGAGATCCCAAAAGGAAAGAAGCATACTTGAATTTCACATAGACAATATTTGAAGTAAGATACATCAACAAAATTCAACAAAATTCCATTTCATGTATACAATAACTTCAAATAGATGAATCTAGGCGCCTCGTCTCATTCGTTTGATTCTCTCCAAGGCACCTAGATGGCCATCGTTCTCTTTGTTTTCCGTATCAGTTGCTTCTTTACCCTTCTCGTCTGCTTCGTCTCTCTTCCGCACCAATCCTCCAAACACTGCATCTGGAATTTCTTTCTGTGCGATCTCAACCTTCTCCTCATCTTCGGGATCACTATCTTCTGGAAGCTCGATATCCTCTGTATTTGCTGTAGTCTCTCCATTTTGCTGCAAACCAGCACTCACGAATCCTAATCGTCTACCACCATCTTTAGCACTGGTTTCATTGGTAGTGGGCAGTAATTGCCTCTCAAGTGCAGCCATTTCGTCCTCAGCAACGCCTGCCTTCTTGAGAACATCCTTAGCTTCGTCAAGGGTCTGCATCTGGTCCTTTTGCATCAGATACTCCGGTAGGATAAAGTGCGTCTGCAAATAGACAATGGTTAAGGGAAAACATTTCCAGAAGAAGAAAAAAACAGAGCAGCATGCAACCTGTAACATTGGTATTTTACCTGGCTATAGCTAGCATCAACACTTCTCATGATTCTGCGCATCTCCCGATATGTATCCTCGTTTCCATGCTGTACTTCAAATTCATGCCACTTTTTCCAGAAGTCAGGATCAGATTTTGGATTAGCAAACTGTGATGCATGCTTGTATAATGCACGAGCACGATCGATTTCACCAAGATTCTTCTCGAGTTCAGCATATCTCAAACACATGACCTTTACATCCTTGTCTGGCAGTCGTGATTCAATAGCTTGCTCATAAATCTCCCTAGTTTTTGGTAATCCGAATATGTCAGCTGCCCTGGCAATATATATCTCATACATGCCCAACTTCTCATTAGGTGGGACAGCTTTTGTAGCCTGATCATACACCCGCATTGCTCTTTTGGCCAGACCATAGTCTTCCTCCAATTTGGCGTATTGAAGATACAGGGGTTTCACTGATTCTGCAGGAGCCTAATCAAGGGAAAATTTATTTAATCAATCAGCATCAGTGAAGGTATAAAAAAAAAACTATGCACAAGCTTGTGCATTCACACACAAGGATGCTGATCGAGGATTAACACAGGCTATTTGAACAAAAGCATGCAAAGCTTTACATAACCCAAGGCCGGCCATAATACACAAATCAGTAACAGGGCATAACAAAAACAACACTATGATGACCAACATCTATAGAATGAAGTAAGAGGAGTTTCCCAGTGACTCAAGACGAAAACACTACAAAAACTTCTATGCTTCATCACAGAGAATGTCCGCAAAATCCCTCAGTTACAATTAGTTTCAATTAAAGAAAGAAACAGATTATTTTCTAAACCATTATGCTAAGATGTTTAGCAAGAAGCTTATTTAAGAGTTATAAAATGTTTATGCTAAGCTCTAAAGAACTATAAGATGTTTTTAGAGCTTAATATTTTAAGCAATCACAGTGTTATACATTACAATGACTAAGTTTTCTAACATAAGATTTTTCTTTTTTTCCCTTTACTTTTTGGCCCAAAAAGTGGGGATAACCTCAAATTTGTGAAAGAGCTCATAAGCTTCAGCCACTGCATTCTCAAAGCAGATATGAACTGGTCAATGAAGACTGACGAAACTTGTCAGCAAAGCAAGTTATAAGGCCACCAACAAATCGTGTAGCAAATCATGGCACTGCCTGAAAACTGTTTTGCAGTTTATAGCACAGATAATCAAAAGAATTGCAAAACAGCAGGATAAATCGTCTACATGTCTCCAATCTATAGCACATGAGGAATCAACATACCTCTTCAACTGCCTTCTCAAATATCTCCCTAGCTCGTTCCAGCTTTGATTTTCCATATCTCTTAACGAATTTGGAAAGATATGTGACCCATATATCTTTCACATGCGGGTACTTAAATATTTTTACACCTCTCTCATAAACTTTAAATGAGTCTTCAAAGTACTTGTGTTCCTGGAAAATGACACGAGAGTTATTTCTCAATCTAGCGAATTGGAGAAAGGAGTGAGAGAACTACTACTACCAGAGGATTAGGATTAGCACTTACTTCTAGAAGCATTGCATAATTTATGATAATCTGGGGAGTAGCAATTCTTAGATCCAATATTTTCTCATAAACTACACGAGTTGACTCCAAGGTACCCAAGCTTTCCTCCAAATCCACATAAAATGTCCAAAGTTTAAGGGATTTATGAACCTTCATTTGCACTGGTTCATTTCCATCAGCAGCAACTATAAAAGGGTAAGCAGAATAAGCATTCAAATTCAATTCCAATTATATCAATTGATTATAGAGAAAGTGTAAGAATTACAGCTTAGATTTGCCTAAAAAAGCACGGCCTGGTGCAAAGAAAAATAATTAAAATTGATGGAGTATTTTTTAACTCTTACATTCATAATCCATAAAATCATTTTGAATAAATTATGAATATGTGAAAGTCAAGATAAGCAAATGGAGAAAGATAAAACAAACTAGCAGACTTTAATTGAACTTGCAGTGCTTCTGTTAATAAACTAGCTAATTTGCTAGCAAAGTAACTTGAGAAATTTATCCACCTTTTACTAAAATTGGTCTTCAGTACACTTGCAGGAAGGAAGTTATGTATTTCAACTTTCAAGCTTTTGCGGGCAGGGTAGAATATTATAAATTCTGATTCGTGCAACACTCACTAGAAAACAAGATATAAAGACTAGCCAGGAACACATGCTCATAATTGTGAAGAGTAATCTAGAGAAACAAAATGGTCACAAAAGGTTCTTGGTAGGGGAGTCATTAAAATAAACATGCTACTCTTGCTCTATGAATTTCTTCGAATCTAGAAGTGATAGATTTAACCAACTGGCAATGACGATAGCAAAAGATGCACTTGAAATTACAAGTGTCCCTCCAGCTTACATTTATACCAAATAATATAGCTACATCATTATCATGGACCATGATCAATTTTGTCTATAAAACTGTGACTTCCATGTCACTTGACCCACTTCAGCACTAGACTCACCAAAACAGCACAGCACAGAAGTTTACTCGGAAGTCATAAAGATTTTCTAAAACATAGTACTGTATAACTTAATTTCAACTTCATGAGTATAAAAGATCCTCACACATGAATAAAGGAAGAAGGTATCTGTGTGTGTTGGGAGGAACTAAAAATCGTACCTCTCCTCTTGACCTCGACAGATGGTTCAGCAGTAGCACGCCTCATCAGTTCCAGTGCACCCTTTAAATTTTTGTGTCTGAGCTCCATCTCAGCCCATTCACACCAAATGCTTGCTAGATGATCGACAGCCTTGTAATTAACCTGCACAGCCTTATCAAAAATCACCCGGGCATTTGAAACATCTCCATGAGTCTCATACAACTTAGCAAATGCAACCCACAGAGTATGGGGTTTCCCAACAGCCTTCATGGGATCCACGGTCCTCACAGCTTCTGTGTAAGTCAAAATTTGTTTTGTGGGATTCCCTTCAAAAAGCTTAACTCTCCGATGCCACTGCTCCACATTGTGAGGATTCTGCCTCAAAAGCACACTGTTAGCTAACTCCGGCCTCCTGTCCATCAGATGCTCATATCTCGCCAACCGCAAATCCACATCCTTGTCATCCTTCAACCAAAAACAGCTGATCTTCTTCCTCAACTTCTCAATATCCAACCTATCATCCTCCTCATCATCCTCCTCTATGGCATCCTCATTCCCATCTTCTTCATCACTGTCATCCATATTGTCCATCTTAATTGACAACACACTGTCCTCAAATTGTGAATATGCATCAAAAATAACACTGAAATCCCTCACTGTGACTACAGTCGTCATACCTTCCTCAAAGATATCTCTGGCCTTCTCAAGAAGCTGTCTCCTAATATAATAATCAGCCAATGAAGTCCACAGTCTCCCCACTTCATCCGTAAACTTCCTAATCCCCCCTCTAATTATCGCATCCACATTCAATCCCGATATCTCAGTGGCATGCTGAGTCAACAAATCACACAATTCCAACCATAGCCTATGTTTTGTCTTCCCCTTTATAGAGTAAAACTGGTCGTCATTTAAAACCCCAGCCAACCTCTCCGCAGCCTCCTGCCACAACTGCGAATTGACCAAGAACTCAATAAAATCCTCAATATGACTTGGATCATACTTCAGGTACCTCTTGTACACCCTCAGCGACGTATCTATCGGCACGCCCCTCTGCGACACGAACACCAGATAACACTCCCAGATTCGGTCGTGCTGAGTAACCGGCAGCGCGCACAATGCACGGTCGAACGTGCGCCGCGTCCGAGTAATCAGCTTCTGATGCGTCAGAGACTGCAAAAACATAGTCCAAATGCGGGGCATCTTGTGCATCGTGGCGAGGGCTCGCTCGAAAGTGTTGTTCAGCGTCTGATACTGCGAGTGAGTAATCGGTAGATTCCTCACGATCTCGAGGCGCTCGCGGAGATAGGCGTGCCACAGCTTGTAGCTTCCGGGCAAGGCCTTGAGAGCTCGCTCGTAGATAATGGCGCGCTTCTTGAACGGCGCGTCGCTCTTCGCGATTAGGTATCGCCACCACAATTTGAGATTGTTAGGGTTTCGAAGTACCTCTTCTTCGTAGAGGTAGTCCTCTTCGGTGGGATAGAGATCCTGAGCAATCGACATGCTTGAGCAAGTTTGGGGCTGGAATAGCGAGAGTGGAGGAGCGTAGGAATTGGCCGCCGCCGCGAAATTGAGCAGGGAGCTTCTAAACTCGGCGAGGCGGAGAAGAGGGAGGATGCGCCGGTAGACTGGTGTTTCTAGGGTTTGGGCGATTGGGATTTTGCCCCTTTTGAAAGGTGTATTTTAATTGTAGGAGTGAGATTTAATAATAACTCACGCTTTAACAAGGGCTCTGCAGAGGAGAGAAATCACAGCACCGTGCTGTGCCTTGAAACGGCGCCGCTTTTGCCCTTTATAAGATTAGAAAAATGGCCGGCTAAACTTTAATGAGTAACTGAAATGGGCTTGTGTGTTAAATGACGTGTTAAATAAAATGACCACACTTGGGCTTGGGTCACCAAATTAATCAAATGGGTATGTGGTGGGTTTATTTTGATCGTTTTTGAACTTGTCAAATCTCTTTCTCTAAAAAAAGTAAAAATGATAGTAGTAGTTTTAAAAAATAAAGTACGTAAATTTAGTCAATAGTATATCGATCATTATAGATTATAATCATCTCTAATTTGATGTCACATTCTCAATTTCCCCTCGCATTTTTTACCACTCCCAATTCAAAAAACCGTTATTGCTAACGTGCGTACCTAATTTTATCATCATTGTTTGAATCAGACTAAAAAACACAATTAAAACATTTCCAAATTGCTTAATTGAAAAAATAGTGTAGTTAAATATATTATCTTCCACAATTAGTGCAGTGTTGAGAATGTCGGAAGCAAGGAAGCAAAAGCAATGGCGGCAAAGCTATTAGTACTAAATTCCAGGCTTGAGCCCACCGTTGGGAGCAGCGATAAGCTTACGACTCCAGATTGTGGCCACTGCAAATGCAGAGGCGAAGTGGGTGCAGCTTTCAAGTGTGATCGCTGCGGATTGGAAGGCCGGCCTCACATACGACGCTGCCATTCAACTCAACTGATCCTACTGCAACCTCTCTATATAATACAGAATATATATATATATAGGGTAGTGATAAAATGCAAACCCATATATTGTACAAACTCCAAACTTTTTCAACACAATATCAACATAATGTCAACACAGTATAAAATTTCAAGATTCTGATATCAACACAATATCAATACAATTTCAATACAATTTCAACACAACATCAACCGTTGACATTGTGTTGACATTTTTTGTTGCTATTATTTCATGATCTGTTGATATTTTCTAACGGTCCAGATCATAGTTTGGAGTTTGTACAATATTTAGAGTTTGCATTTGATCACGTCCCTATATATATATATTGATATTGTAACTACTACTTGGTGTTTACCTCTACTCTGCAATCTGTATGTGTGAATATATATTTATATGTGCGTCGTATTTGAATAAGAAGACTATTTCTCTGTGCAAATTAAATAGAAAACACTCAAAAAGATATGCAGCCTTTAATACCACTTGCTGAGTTAGCTTTGTGCAATTTTTTATGTTTACAGAAGCTCAAAATTCAAGTTGATTAAATGGCAGTAGCATACAAGCAAATGCAACATCATAAAATAATATATAAAATAAAATAGTGTTACTAAGACCGTGTTACTAAGACCGTATTTGATAATTTTGTTTAATGTTGCAGGGATCAGATTAGTCTAAATTCACTAATTATCGAGACCTCTTTGTTCTTGTACAAGAAAGCTCACCAAACTCTCACCCACGCGGCTGATTTTACACAAGTAATACAAACTGAGATTACAAAGAATCTAGTTCTAACTATTACAAGGTCTTGAAGCTATCAACTTAGCCTCACTCGTAATCGCTTCAACCTGCACACTCAATACACAAGTTAGTAACACTAGGAAAGATCCTCTCGGATCTAAACACAAGAAACCAACTGATAACAGAGAACAAGAACAAAAGATCAAAGTATCTTGGCTCAGAACCCGCCACAACAACACGGATCTATTCTTCCAGAACAAGACCCAAGGGAGCATCAATGGATTGGATAGAGTTAACCCTCAGACCACCAATACCTCCACCAGAGAAACCCCTCGCACCAGATCAAGTTCCTCCGAACAAATCTCCACACACGGCCTTCGAGTTTTCACAAACCCTAGTTCCACCCCAGTAACAAGCAATCGAAGAAATTGCCTCACACCAGCACTCACAACAGATCTACCACTCAAAGAACCATCGAAGATCACCAAGAGATGGCCGGAAGTTCATCCGAGAAGAAGAAGAGAGAAAAGAGAGACGCTCTGAGTCACAGTAGTAGAGAGAGATGAGAGAACAGTGAGTGAAACGGCGCATAGCCATCTCTCACTTAACACCAACAACCCTGCATCCAACGGCTGCAAAGCTAGATCCAAGAGGGAGGGCACGTGGCAGCATCTGATGATAGAAGGTAAGTTATTGGGCTCAACCCAATTAAAAAACATCTGGGCTTAACAAATAACACAACCCAAATAAGAGTCCACTCTAAAATTTCCAACAAATGTAATTTGAATGAGTCGATCATAAAGTCATTTTTAAGTTTCAAACTGTTCTATCTCAGATTATAGAAAGAGTGTGAAACAAGTACAATAGTAATAATTTTAGATAACTATTTATTGAGTTTTTGAAAATTAATATGATAACAATTACATTACTTTCCTTGCCTATTCCATTCATCCACTCGTCTCTCTCCCTCTCTTACCGCCAACTTACTCTCATCATCTTATTTTTTAATTAATTTTCTCTCACAGTATCTTTATAAATTATTATGCAAAATCTCCTATTTAATTATAATATTCTCTCTCGTTCGTCATTAGGAGTTTCATTTTAATTAATTTTTAAAAATTGCTATACAAAATCTCCTATTACTAGTATAAATAACCTAAAAGTATATTTTTAATATTTTTTTTTAAGTCTAATCTTGATCAATATAATACTCCCTCTATTCTTCATTAGGAGTCTCATTTGAGTTCAACACAGATTTTATGAAATATGAAGGAAAGTGGGTGATAAAAGATAGTCGATTTACATATTAGTTTTATTTATATGGATGGAATAAATTGGCAGAAGATGAGGTACCATTATTATTAGTAAAAGTTATTCACAAATCACAACTTCTAATGGTATCAGACATAAAGCTTATTTAACTTACATCTAAGAATGAAATCTAATGAACAATTTTACTTGGAAAGTTTACACTATGTAATAATGGTTTGTTTCGATTTTCAAAATCTATTTATCGTTGGCTTTATGATAAATAATGATGCTTTTATTCGATATATAGATATATATGGGTGGACCATGTTATAGTAGGTACTAATCAAAATGCAAATGGTCGAAGTTGGCTAATGGCTACCTCAAAAAGTTTTGCTATAATTAAAATTAAAGGAAATAAAAAACACTGACTATTTAAGGAGAATCATAGTATAACACTTTTTTTGTTGAATTAATGCAATTCACTTTTATTATACTTAGTACTTTTAAAATAAAAAAGTGAACCTTTTTTATTGAGAAAGTAATATACTTCAACTAAGATATGTTTCATGGACTATATACACTTAATATCTTTAAAATGCAATGCTCATTAAGGGAATAATACTTACACTCAAAGTACAGAATAATATTTTTTAACTTAAAAGGTAATACTGCTTTAATTTAAATGTAATAATACTTTTTTCGTGAAAGATAATACTTCTCATTAAAAATGTAATACTTTCTAGGGAACTATAATAATTTTAACTATTCTAGCTACTTTTATAAAGCATTACTTAGCGACTATAAAATATTACTCCAACTAATCCTCGTGTTTTATATTTTCCGAATGAGGCCGGTTTATATTTTTTCCAGAGAAGACACTAGTTTTGAAAAACTCATTTCATTATATTTGTGTTAAATTAATTGTCTAAGCTAGCTCACAAATGTAAATCACATAATTGTAATAGCAAATTAATATTGATGCCTGTCTACAAAGGACTTTCATTTACAATACAACATAATTTCACATTATATATATAGTATGATTCAACATTAAAGTAGGCCAATCCTCCAAAATTTATTTGGCCTTAATTAACTATTCCAACCAACATCACATCCTTCGAAAATTTAACTTTTTTCATTCTTTATTCTCTTTTATTTATATACAATTATACATACGACCACTACATATATTTTGCAAGAAAACATGGAAAAAGGGTTTGATCTTCTCTTTTTCACTTATACACTAATATAATCACTAATTAGTAGTTGTAATTACCATCACAAACTAAAGTAATCATATATTCATATCAATTCATCCCAATTTTTATGCACCAACTCCACTATCAACTTCAAATTTCTAATTTTATATACTTCGTGATTATATATATTGTTGTTTAATTGCTAATTTATTTATTTATGGCACTACTCCACGTGTGCCGGAGACACTGCCACGTCAGACCGGACAGATATTCAAACTCCAAAAAATTCAATTATTTAAATTATCTTTACTTAAACTCTGATTTTCTGAATGCTGATAAAAACATAGGAAAACGCAGCAAAAAAAAAAGAGAAAACTATATATAAAAACAAGAAATTATGGTATTCATTTGAGAAACCCTATTAAATAATCTAAAAAAAGGAAACAAAATAGAAAAATATTATTAAAAAAAAAAAAGGAAAAATCACTCGCCATGAATCACGCGTCCGATGCCGCCTCGGAAATGCTATCTAAATGCGGCCTCCAAACGCGCCCTCGCCCTCGCCGCCGATCTCTCTGCGACGACACCTTCTCCGATAAAATCTCGCTCAAATACCGATCGGAAACCAGCAATTCGGCAACGGAATTGCTATTTTCGGCGCTTTTCGAAGCGATTTTGCCACTTCTAGAACCTTCGCCCTTCTTCCTCTTCGGCTGCGGCTGCGGCGGCAGCGGCATCAGGAAGTAAATCTTACCTCGCCGGAGCTCCGCGTCGGGCGGAACGACGGTTATTTTGGGGCACATGCCGTCCGCCGCCGTCGACGGCTTCTTCAGCACGTGCTTGGGGTGGAGCTTCATGATCTCCGCCGCCGTCACGGCGCCGCCGCTGATCTCCTCCACGCGGCCGTTCGTGTGCACGATTCGGATCACGTCGAGCGCGCCGCACGGCAGAATGCACGAAATGCAGCACCTGATTGTGTTTTTCATGGCTGCCTTTTTTTTTCAGAGAGAGAAAGTGAGAAATTAAGGAAGACGAAGACGAAGAGAAGTTTCTTTTTATTTCTTCACTTCTTATATTTGAAGAGAAATAAATACGATGATGCGCAGCTTAGTTGCTTACGTTCATGAAGAGAAATAAATACGATGATGCGCAGCTTAGTTGCCTACGTTCATGAATAAATGGAGAATTATTATTGATCATTTAAATTGAAAGGAAAAAAGAAGAAATAAAAGTGAGAAGTATGGTGGTGGGTTTCAATCACTTCAATTGAGTTGTTGTTGTTTTTATCCTGCATGTTTCTATTATATGCTTTTGGACCTTTCTTTTCAATTTCCACTTATTTATGTTGGCAAATAATATTTCATTTTTATTGATTTTATAATCATGACACATATATACACATATGTATTTGGTGACAATATGAAAAACAATTGCCATGATTTAATGAGTGTTGTACTTTGCCTTTTGGATCCATCATTCATTCTCCCCTTTGCCATCCCCCCTCACCCTATCACTAAGTTCAATAATTTGGGTTGGGTGTGAGGAGTTGGATCCATGCTTGTGGAGACACATGTTTGTCCATGATTGGGTTTCGCCAAGTCATTTCACCCGATAGGTCGTGGGTTCTGGTTAACATGCGAGATCGAAACACGACACTTTTCTATTTATAGTTTATTTCACTAATTTAGTATAGTACTTAGTGTTTAGTTGGAGGTAGGGTAGAATTAGGGTGGACAATCTCTCTATGATGTTTATTAGATTGAGGATGAAAATTTTAGGATATGAAATCAAGATATTGTGAGGATTTGTACAATTGGGGTGTATTGGATGTACAATTGTACATATTCTTTTGAGAGGATTTGTGATCTTCCAATATCCACAAGGTAGGAAAAGGTCATGTGGATTGTGGTTTTCATTGGAAAGTGAGGGATATGATAGATAGACTTTTAAAACTTTATTTAGTTTTGGGAAGTGCTAATTATATTTGACTTGTGGGATATTTACTTGTCTTATTAACCCAATTTGGTGAAGTTTGTCATAACATTAATCCAATCCAAGATCCATTTTTAATCTTTGGTAGAACACTTCTACCATTTATATTTTCACTAGCTATATAAGAAATCCCTAACCAAATAAACAAGCCTAACAATTTCAAGAAATTAAACCCTCATTAATTATTTTAAATATTGATTTTGATTTACTACACCCCCTCCAAGAATAATATTCTAGACAAATGTTAAACCATGATCCAAGTTGGGCATCTAATTCTTCTTACCTAGCAAAAATACCAACTTTTTCTTAAAATTATAGCGAAGCTCTATCCATTAGTCTTTTCAACTTAACCTCATATAAAGAAATCCAAAAGCAAGATGATGACTCGTAAAAATGGTTCTTTTTTATTAATGACAGACTATCCAAAGAATTTAGTTAGATATAACTGATTTGATGTATATCACCCCGTGGGCCAAGGACAAAAAGAAAAGGTCACTAGCAAATTAGATAGAAACGAAATAGTTTATGATTTGATTAATATCCTAAATAATAAAATAATTTGTGGGTGTATTATATATATGGTCTAATGGAGTTGGAGGACCCATATCATTTAATGGTAGAAATGTACATGTTAGTGGGAAGCATGTGAAGGATGGATGAGAGGGGTCCATTTTGGAGAGTGTCATGCTCTCTATCTAAATCTTAATCTTCCTTAAAATCATTTAAATGATGTTTACAAGTAGAGAGAAAATAAAATATGAGATAAAAAAATATATCTAAATGACAAAAGAATAAAATAAATAAAAGAAAATAGAATATTGTTTTTTGAAAAAAAAAAATACTCAACTATAATGTGAGGGAAAGTATTACTCAATCTACTAGCTTGTGGATGATTAGGTTTAAGAAAACCAACACTAATTAGTTATGGTATCATTAGAATTTTTTGAGGTCATGTCATGGGGTGTCTGAATCTTAACTTTATATCTTAAATTTTATTAATTTTTTCAAGAAAAACTATCCGATCACGTTCATAAGTTTCTGTTTGGCTCTGTTGGCCGACTCCACCAACTCTTTTGACATATTCTCTAGAAATAAGTGAATAAATCCAAATCAATATTAGCCAGGCATCTGTAGTACATAGTTGTGAATTAATCCATTTATTAAAATAGAAATAAAATAAGTAGAGATGTAGGACCCTTCAATATCTATTAAAATAATGTAACTGAATACTTATAAAATGGAGCAAGTGGAATTAGAAATTGAGTCGCAGAGAGGGACATTGAGCAAAGGGGCTTGCTTTCCTGAATTTTTTCCTTTAAAAACTGCACTATGCCTTTCTTGCAAACTTGGATAATTGGATTCTCAATCTTAACAAATTACATTGAAATCTCTGCACTGGGATAGTGCCTATGAAATACAAATATTGTGACCGGAATGACAATAACAAAGTAAAAACTTATACATTGAGATATTCAAATACTATTAAATTGAAACAACTTATAAACTGATATTTTTTCCTTATTCAAATATTCACAATGATTTGAATTTATAATCCATTTGTAAAAGAATATCTTAGCAACTGACTCTGCATCATCTCATCAATAGATTGAGTTTTATCACATAGTGTATTTATAGTGTAGCTTGAGATTCATCTCTAGTCTATTGACCTTATAAATGCGATGAGGTACCACTGACCTATTGTGCCGTGGTATATTTATAGTGTAGCTTATCTTTCTTGTACAACCTTCCATCCACAAAATAATGATCCATTTTACTATCCGGGACGTCCACAATTTGAAGCTCCATTGACCATTTGACCGTTTTCCATTTTACTATGTAGTCGAGTGTGGTACTCGACTACATAAAAAAACACTCACATTATATTGTAACATTAAAATGTAAAAGCAAAATTCATATTTCACTAATTTTTCATTTAATATTTTTTTAAAAATCAAACAATTTATTAAAATAAGTTTTGAGGGAGTATAATTTTGAGACGTTATCAAAAAAGAAATACCCAATATTGGCCTAGGTAGACCTGCCCAAGGTTTACCGAACCGGCGGTTAAAACCGAAACCGAAACCGTAACCGCCGGTTATGGTTCCCAACCGAAACCGTGAGAATTTACCCGAATTGAAACCGTCGATTTTTTAACCGTGGTTCAATTCAGGTTCAAAAATTGTCGAACCGAAACCGTGCCGGAACCGTGAAAAACCGCCGGTTCGGAACCGAAACCTGCGGTTTTCACACGGAACCGTAACCGCGAAACACCCTCGCGGTTCAGTTCCGGTTCAACAATTTCTAAAACCGAAACCGGCAATTCTGAACTGTAACCGCCGGTTCCTGAACCGTAGGCACCTCTAGGCCGCCTAGGGCCATATGGTAAGGCATTGTCCACATTTTTGGTACTATAATCACAGGCTGCTCAATTTTTTCAGCCCAAGCCCAAATAGATTAAATATGTTGTCTGAGCCCAAATAAGCCCAAACCCAAGAAAAGTGTCAGCTAAGATGGCTCTCTAACTGGAGGAAACTGCAGAGATATTAACTGCAGAAGCTGGAGTTAGTGTTGTCGAATAATTGGGCGTTAGTCACACCACTCGAGATAATCCAATCCAGCACCGGTAAAACCCCAATCTCCGCCGCGGAGAAATGCCAGTTTTCAAGACGCCGTTCAACGGCTACTCCGTCAAATTCAGCCCGTTCTACGAGAACCAGGTCGCCGTCGCCACCGCGCAGAATTTCGGCATACTCGGCAACGGCCGTGTCCACGTCCTCCAGCTCGGCCCCACAATCACCGAGCGCGCCGCCTTCGACACAGCCGACGGAGTCTACGACGTCTGCTGGTCGGAATCGCACGACTCGCTTATCGTCGCCGCCGTCGCCGATGGATCGCTGAAGATCTACGACCTCTCGCTGCCGGCGGCGGCCAATCCGATCCGATCGCTCCACGAGCACGCTCGCGAGTGCCACGGCGTCGATTTCAACACCGTCAGGAAGGATTCATTTCTGAGCGCGTCGTGGGATGATACCGTGAAATTGTGGACCGTGGATCGGCCGGCGAGCGTGAGGACTTTCAAGGAGCACGCTTATTGCGTGTACGCCGCCGCGTGGAACCCTCGGCACGCCGATGTATTCGCTTCCGCTTCCGGTGATTGCACCGCTCGCATTTGGGATGTGCGAGAACCAGGTTAGCTCAATTTCACCAGAAATTATGCAATTTAGGTTTTAGATGAAGTATCAACCTGTCCAATTTCAATATTGATTGCGAATTTGAGCTGGTCTTTGTGGTTTAGGTTTTCATTTGTTGAACAAATTCAACTAAAATTGCTTAATCGCCTATTTTACCAAAAATTATGAAATTTAGGTTTCAGATGAAGTATCAACCTGCCTAATTTCAGTATTGATTCGAATTGAGCTGGAATTCGTGGATTAGGTTTTCAGTTGTTGAACAAATTCAAATAAAATTGCTCAATCCCCCCTAATTTTACTGATCTCCGAATTTTTTTCCCAGGCTCTACAATGATTCTTCCTGCTCACGAATTTGAAATCCTGGCGTGTGATTGGAATAAATACGATGACTGCATCATTGCAACTGCGTCGGTGGATAAATCGATTAAAGTTTGGGATGTGAGGAACTATAGAGTGCCTCTAGCTGTGCTAAACGGGCATGGTTACGCAGTGAGGAAGGTGAAGTTCTCTCCCCACAGGGCGAGCATGATAGCGTCTTGTTCGTATGACATGAGCGTGTGCCTATGGGATTATATGGTCGAGGATGCACTCATTGGGAGGTACGATCACCACACAGAGTTTGCAGTTGGTGTTGATATGAGCGTGCTTGTTGAGGGGCTCTTGGCGAGCACTGGCTGGGACGAGCTTGTATACGTTTGGCAACATGGAACGGACCCTAGGGCGCCATAATACAGGGTGTGCTTTTCTTGTTCTTCCTTCCATCTCTCGGTGTATAAAGAAACAGATTGCAGGGTCTCCTCTTCATTGTTGTACTTGTTCTTAGCCTTTTACGTTTACACATCATACGATGAAATGCAGTGTGATGGTTGAGAACAGAACGATAAATTCGATTCTTGAATAATGTAGCGGACCCAACATGCTCATATGTATGGAATTCCAGTCATACTTGAAGGAAATATGTTACCTTTCACAGTTTTTTGTTGAACGTGTAGTTCTTGTCATGTCTCTACTGCTTTATATAAAGAGTGAACTGCATAAAAGGTCCCTGATTTTTCGACTTGTTGCACCGTTGACCCCTAACAAAAAAAATCCCACTGCAGGGGTCTAACAAAAACTAAATTCACAAACCAGGTATTTTCGGACAATAACACCCCTAAGCCCTTGAAGGGCATTTTCGCCCATTTGTTGCACCGCCTCTGCATGTTCACTGCAACATGCAGTGATGCTGACAGACAGCCCCCAATGATGTGATGGAAATGTCAAATCTCTCATCTCTCTCACTTATACTTGTGCGACGTTTGGCTTCTCACACGCAGAATAGTGTGAAATTTTTTGTTTTACCTGAAATGAAATTTTTTTGTGATGAATAGATTGAGGGAAATATTAGAGAGGAAATAAATTAAATCACTTATTTTCACTTCCCTCCAATTCACTTTCACTTTTAGTCCCTCCATTCCCTCCATTCTCTCTCTCACAGACGCCATTCATCAATGCCGCCTAAACGAAAACGAACTGCTACCGGTGGAGCGTCCTCGTCCTCGTCGCGGCGGAAAAAGCCTCCGGCACCGCCGCCCTCGTCGTCGCGGCGGAAAAAGCATCCGTGCCCGCCGGCGTCTTCGTCTCCGTCTCCGTCTTCGTCTCCGCCACCGTCTCCTAGACGCGGTCGTCCGGATGTATTCGACGTCGACCCAGAAACCTGGGACATCCGCAATCCTGCGTTGGATATCTTTTACCCAGAAGAAGAATACAGTAAGTTCAATTTTATATTTCACAAATCGGTCACGTACCCAATTTTGTGATTTAATTTAGGGTTTCGAAAATTGTTAGTTTTGGGAATTTGTTTTGATTACCTTGTGTTCTTCGGTGATTAGGGTTTAGGGCCTAATGTGACATTTGTTGGATTAATTTTGGTAATTTTTTCTATTTTTCTAAGGGGACCATCCTGGGAGGTTTTCCGTTGCATTTCATCACGGTGGTTCACTCTTCGAAATCAATGGACAGAAGAAGTATGTTGGGGGTCACTTGACATTGTTTGACTATTGTAATATTAACCAATTCGAGCTATTGGATCTCTCCAGTATGGTGTTAAGGTTGAAGTATGATAGGAAAACCGTCTGCGAGTTCTATTACGTTCATCCAAGGTATACTGGTGATTGTATGGGCGTTGACATACACGGTGAGCTGATGCCCATGACTGACGACCCACATTTGGCCGCTTTTCTCGAGGTTGCGGCTACTAGCACAAGGCTAGTTCCCATTTACGTCGTCGAGATGACGGCGGCGGCAGCCTTATTGAAGAAGCGAAGGGAAGAAGCGGAGGAATTTCTAAAGTTTGTCAAAGATAGGAAAAAATCCAAAGTTGTGCTTGAGGAGATTGACGAGCCTGAAACAATTATTGTGCCCAAACCTAAACCAACAAAGAAGAGAGAACTGGCGGCTGAGTTGAAGAAAACAGTGTCACCATTGTTGATGCTTGAGTGGTACCCTAGGGATGTTGAGTTTGAAGAGTTTTTGACCAAAAGTTTAGAAGACAAACGTCGGGAATGGAAGAGAGAAGAGGAGGCAGCCCGTAAAAATTTGGAGGAAGCTTTTGCATCATGTAGGAGTGCAGAAGGAGCACAACCCGAAGCTGTTGTGGTTGCTGTTGATGAGCCTGATGCAGTAGTAGGAGACGTAAATGCATGCCTGCAAGAGGTAGGTTGATGTGTTGTTTGTGATTTCTAAGTTGCATTGCAATAAATATTGTAGGATGTCACTGTTTTTGGTATGCTTTTGTGATTTATGATGTTTTGTTATTGTAGGATGTCACATTTTCAAGTAAGTCAACTGGGCAGTCATTATCTCCACTGCGGCCATCTGAATCACATACTCAATTTGAGGCTGAAGCCGACAAAGATGGGCCAGTGGTCCCTGAAGAAGTGGATGAAGGTGGGCCAGTTGTCCCTGAAGAAGTGGATGAAGCTGGGCCAGTTGTCCTTGAATACATAGCAGAGGTTACTACTCAACTATATTTGTGATTTCTGTCTTTTGTTGGGTTTGCATCTGTGAATAATCTTTTTTGTCCATTGTAGGTTGTAGTTCCAATGGCCCCAGTTGAAGAAGAGCCAAGAACAGTTGAAGACGATGTATACCAACCCAGCATGGACTTTGTTGCAACCCCAGCGGTTTGTCAACCGCATCTGGAAGTTCCCACCGTGGAGAACATACCGGATGCTGATGTCAGGCTTCAATGGTGATGTGCAAGATGGACCAACTGTAGGAGTATCTGAAATGCCGGATGTACCACATGCTGCACCGGAAGTACATGATGAGCCGGAACTAGAAGCACCAGAGGAGGTTTACATGCCATCGTTCGATTATGTTCCAGACGGCTGCCATCTGCACAACGAGGGACCTCCGAGTGATGATGAAGATGAGGAGATGGACCATTTTATCTCGTTGGCACACATGTGCCGAGATGAGCAGCTGTTTACGTCGTACTATGAATCCATATTCCAACAACAACATCCGGGACAGGAGCAACAGAATGTCAACCAGTGTGAGGAAGCTGAAGACGAGTCTGGGGAAGGTGAACACCAGACGGGGGAAGGTGAAGACCAGGCGGGGGTAGGGGAGAAACGGCGGAGGAAATTTTCGCCTTATGTGGAAAAAAAGAAGGCGACAGAGAACCCACTATGCGAGGATGAGATTGTGGATGAGCTGCAAGATCTTGATGACCTTGAAGACCTTGAAGATTTGGAGGGTTTGAAGAAGAAAGGCATCAAGTATACCCCGTTCAAGCTCAAACCCTAATGAGATCTCGAATTGGAAGCCTGGTCATGTTTTTAAGCATAGAGATTTTTTTTTGATGTCTTGAGACAGTACGGAATCATGACTAGACGGCGGGTGCACGTGAAAAGAAATGACGGCGACAAACTACGTGCCGTTTGTAAAGGGCAAGGGTGTGAGTGGTATGTATACTTGAGGAAGCTCGAGACAAACAACGTAGCAGATTATGTACTGATGAATATGCAACGGGATCACGCGCACACATGCTCCCAAGTGTTGGATCAGAAGTGGCTCACTGCAAAGTGGCTAGGTGAGCGGTACATTGAGAAGATCAAAGCCAACCCTCACATTCCACTTGCGGCTATACGGCAGTGTGGGATGAAGATTTTGGCCTGAAGATCGGAAGGATGAAGGCATATCCGGCCAGAGAGCATGCACTGGATGTCATATTCGGCTCTGCGGCAACCCAGTACAAGAACCTGTTCTACTACAAAGCCGAATTGGAACGGACACACCCTGATTCCAGTGTACACATCCATTATGAGAACACGAGGGATGTTGGCGCCGTGGGCCCGCGATTCCTGAGGTTCTACTGTTGCCTTGGATCATTGAAGAAGGGGTGGACGCGGTTATGTCGGCCAATAATCTTCTTGGACGCGTGTTTCTTGCGAGGAATGTACAGAGGGCAGCTAATGACAGCAATGAGAATTGATCCCAACAATGGATGGTGGCCGATTGCATGGGCTGTGACCGAAGCGGAGAGCTATGTCCAGTGGAAGTGGTTTCTGGATTATTTGGCCGACGACCTCGAATTGCATGCAAATGGCCCACGATTTGTCTTTATGTCTGACCAACAAAAGGTATTTACCTCTTTTGTGATTTCGCATTTACATATTACACTGGGGATGTAACACCCTCTGAACCCGACATGAAAGATGCGGTTCATGAAAAATTCTTAAGAATACCACTTCCCTGTTCTTACGTTATTAATTAAGACCATTTGGAAAAGCGAAGAAGTCGGGAAGTAGAGCTGCTAAAATAACATATATGACCAGCATTTAATTTCTAAATTCAAGCATCAGTTAAAGCCAACAAAATAGTTACACTCCAAAAGCCTAAGTATATGCCACTAAAGTTTAAATTCAAAAGTATATACAAACAGCACTGAAGGAACGGAGGCAGGTGTGCTATCGTGCCGAATTCCCCCAATCTACTTTTCCCTTGTTGAATCTACAAGAATCCAAGCAATAGAAGAGTAAGTTATTTGTTAAGTTAGTGGAATTGCAACAATATAAATAATAGAGTGCAATATTAGACACACTCCATTAATTAAACCAAATGTGCACGCTGCGGCTAATGCACACAAACTGTTCGAATATTAAAGCTTTAGTACAAAAGGGCCTTGAATCGAGACTCTCAAAATTCAAATACTTTATATTTCATAACAGAAGTTCCATAATAGGAACTAACCATCTATAACGAGTACAAGATGGAGACTACTGGAACCTTTGGGATAGATTCAGAATGGAAGTTATGCCATCCATAGAACAGTACAGAATGGAGGCTAATCATTCCATAGGATAGGCTTGGCGTCCTACGAACTATCTAGGTGTCATGCCACAGAATCCCAAGGCTATAACATTTCATCAAACAATACACAACAACAAGGAGGTACAATGTAGAATATTATGAATTCTCAATCCATCAGTGAAATAAACCCATCAAATCCGAAGGTATAATTATAATTTTCAAAACTCATATTCCCACTGTGGAAATTTTCATTTCCATAACTATAATGGGGTAATGCACAAACTAATTTAAACATATTTAGTCTTCCACAATTCACCAATATTTATGAAATAAGCAAGAGTTCATAAAATGAAACAAGGATAAACATTGTCTACAATAACAGGTAAAAATACTCCACTCAAAGGCAATTAAATGAAACAACACAAAATCGAAAAGTAAGAGAGTTAAGGTCCCTTCTATGACTAATTTTGTGTCTACGACTGAATTAAGTAAGAAAAGTTGAGCTCCTACCTTATTATGACAACTTAACCTTGGTGTTGCCTTCAAGCTCTAGGTTTTTACTTCCATGGAGGAAAAAGGTGAGGGGACTAGGAGGGGGTATTCTAATCAAGGAGTCTTAGATTTAAGAGTGTATGGCGGTGGTTGAATTGGTAGTCCGTTCACAGCAGAAGGTTGATACAGAGAGAGAGCTTCTATTCTACTTCAAGAGCTAAATTTTCAATGTGTGTGTTTTTGTGTGTGTTTCTCGATTCCTCTCTTAAGAGAGAAGAATTGGGCTCTTCTTTTTTTTATTTTAATTATCCCCAACTAGGCCCAATTAGTGATTTTCCCCTTATTTATCATCTCTAATATTTAAACAATCTAGTTTAAACACATAAAAATACTTATTGATAATCTAGGCATAACTCAAAGATCATTTAGAACTAATAATTTCTTGACCCAGCTTCTGGGGGCGTTACACTCACCCCCACAAAAGAAAAAAATTTCGTCCTCGAAATTTACCTTCATCAAACAAAATTACCTAGGTTAAAAAGATGAGGGTATTGACTCCGCATAGTCTCTTCAGGTTCCCATGTAGATTCCTCAATATTATGATTTCTCCAGAGAACTTTGACCAATGGAATATTTTTCCTTCGCAAAATTTTAGCATCTCGTGCTAAAATTTCTATAGGCTCTTCTTCAAAGGTCAAATTTGGCTGCAACTCAATAGTTTCACATGATAAAATGTGTGAGGGATCTGACCGATAGCGTCGTAACATAGATACGTGGAACACGTTATCAATTTTCTTCAGCTCCTCTGGAAGTTGCAAACGGTATGCTACTGGTCCCAATTTCTCAATGATTTCGTATGGACCTATGAATCTTGGGCTAAGTTTCCCCTTACGGCCAAAACGAAAGACTTTCTTCCACGGAGAGACCTTAAGGAATGCCTTGTCACCTACCTCAAATTTAATATCTTTGCGTTTTAAATCTGCGTAGGATTTCTGACGATCATGGGCTGCTTTTAGTTTCTCTCGGATAAGTTTAACTTTGTTCTCGGTCTCTTGAATTAAGTCAGGGCCAATAATTTTTTTCTCACCAAGTTCCGCCCAACATATAGGGGTTCGACACCAGCGTCCATACAATGCCTCAAAAGGTGCCATTTCAATGCTTGATTGGTAACTGTTATTGTATGCAAACTCTACCAGAGGTAAATTCTTCTCCCACGAACCTTCGAAGTCTATGATGCAACATCGTAGCATGTCTTCAAGCACTTGAATGATTCTTTCTGATTGACCATCAGTTTGAGGATGAAAGGCACTGCTAAGTTTTAATTTAGTGCCTAAAGCTTCTTGGAAGCTATTCCAAAATCTTGAAGTGAACCTCGGATCTCTGTCAGAAATTATGGATTCAGGCACTCCATGCAGTCTCACTATTTCAGCTATATAGAGTTCTGCTAACTTATTCAGATAGGAATCTGTTCTCACTGGTAAGAAATGGGCAGATTTAGTAAATCGATCTACCACAACCCATATAGCATTATTCTTTCTCGGTGTTAGAGGTAGCCCGACCACAAAATCCATAGTAACTTTCTCCCACTTCCACTGTGGAATTTGAATAGATTGGAGAAGGCCAGAAGGAACTTGATGCTCGGGTTTCACTTGCTGACACACAAGGCATTTTCACTTGCTGACACACAAGGCTTACTGGGGTTGCTCCCAAAGAAAAATGGGTGAAGGCTTTTTTCTCCCCACATACTTGTTGTGATGTGCTACTCAACAACATTTGTAAGACTTTTAATTCGAAGATTGCATTGGGCGAGAAAAAGCTATTATCAGTATGTTGTAGGACATCCGAACGAGTCAAATGGAAAGGCTTCAGATCAGAGGCCAGTGGATCAAAAGCTACAATCACGCAGTCCCTCCTGTTATCAAGGAGATTGTTGACAAGTGGTACGCGAGGGCCTCTTCATGGCGAGCTACATGGAATGGAGATACTTCGTACCAAGTATCAGGGCCGTCTGGGCAATATGTTGTGAACATGCGCGATTTTACATGCTCTTGCAGACTATGGCAGCTAACAAGGATTCCATGTACTCATGCCATCGCAACAATCAACAAGAACAGCGAGGATGTCATGCGATACGTCTCCCGCTATTATCTGAAGTCCACAATGACGATGCTATACGAGAATGTCCTTTACCCAATTAATGGGGTTGACAACTGGCCCAAGAGTTGTGATGGTGCATTGGAACTGGCTCCTCCTAGGACAAAGCGACAACGTGGACGACCGAAGAAATTCAGGCGTGAGGAGCCCCAGATTCGTCTTCATGCGGACGGAGGTGAGTCACTGCGACGAACCTTCATCATGAGATGTCGCCGCTGCGGCCAAGAAGGGCATAACAGGAGGACTTGCACCAATGATCCACGGACAGATGCTCGTGCTGAAGTTGGGGAGAGTTCGCATCAAACTGGGTCGCGTACGACGGATACGAGGGGGAGTAACTTGCTCGAAGCGGATCGCCGAAGCCAAGAGGTAGTATTCATTACATATCAGGCTCTCGCATAATTATACACATACGAAGTGCTTTATATCATATTTCTTTTTTTTCTTGCAGCCTAATGTTGCCGATCCGGGACCTAGCACTAGGGCCGCCAGAACAAGGGCCAGGTCTCAGCCTCAGCGTTGTGGCCGCCGCGGTGATCAAGATTGAAGCAACACTGGATCAGTTGCAAATGGCAAAACAACCCTATAACCTTGATGGTGTTTGGTGGTTTTTGATATGGTATTTTTGTTAAACAATGATGGTGTATTTTGGTGGCAAGGATGAACTTATATATTTTGGTAGCATAGCAGTGATGAACTGATGCTTAAAACTGACAGTTATTAACGAATTTGAATGGGATGCTAATGTTCATGAGTAATTTTCATCTTTGTTGGTACTGATTGAGGGTTTGGGAGTGTTGCTTCAAATTTGAATGGTTAACCTCAGTCGTGATTTCTGAAAAACATGCAAACTTCATCCGTGATTTTTGATACTGTGTGTCCTCATATGTGATTGTTATCCTATTACCTGCTCTGTTCAGTGATTACAAATGTTTTTGTGCAGTTCAGTGTAATTATACAGTAAATGTTTTTGTGCAGTTCAGTGTATTATATTTGGTGTTCATCATATGCAAAATTTTACAAATCAACAGGATAAAATAATTAGATAACAGAAGACAGTAGCTTTGTTACAAAAGTAGGTTAACAAAAGTAGAAGGATAATTAGATACCATACATTTGTTACAAAAGTAGAAGATAATTACATACCATAAATTTGTTACAAAAGTAGAAATATTACAATGCATAACAACACGATTGTGAATTTAAACCTTCGGGATGTTTTCATTGTATTAGCGATTTTCAGTGTCAATGCTCCACACTCGTCAGTTTTCATTGCCAATTGTAACTTCAACGCTTCGCACTCCTCACTTTTTTTGTGCAATTTCTCTTCAAGAACACCTTCAATTAACGATTTCGCTCTAAGCTGAGACTCGAATTGGTCTCGTTCAAGTTTCACTCTTTGAAAGTAACTGTCTTGGCTTGGGGACAAACCCGCATCAACCCATCGAAAAAACTTGCAGTCATCTTCCTGCACAACAGAAAACTTTGTGATTAAACTTTCTGCCAACAAAATTCCTTTGAAATATTGAATACAATACAAGATGTTAACCTTCCATATACGGCAGCGATAGTAACGTCTACCCGGGTTAGCAGCCGTCCTAGATATCACAAGCTCCGCCTCAAGATCGTGATTACAGTTCACAATTTCAGGACGAGGCCAATTCCAATTGAAGCTTGACCCGTAAGATTGAGAAGAAGAAGAGGACATTGCAATTGGGCCTGAATTCAATTCAACATAACATAATTCAAACCAGCTGTAAACTTAATTCAAAAGCAAAAAAACAACAACACATGAAATCCCCAAATAATAAGCTTAAATCCAGTCGCCCAACTTGCCAAAATTATTACCACAATTGCAAAATTAAAATGAATCATATGCTAAAAAAAACAATCACGGTTCACTTTTTGCCTATCGATTTGCCTAATCGGGAAGTATTGGACTGTCAAATTAAATCCCCTAAAATTTGCAATGTAGATAACCCAGAAATCTGAAAACCCTAAACCCCTAATTTGCCATGCTAATCGATTTGGAAGCAGTTCACTCTAAAAAAATTAAACAGAACCACACTAACTCGAGTATGGGATGGCGATTCGTGGGGTTCACAACACGACGACGGAGGAAAAAAAAAAAGGTAGACGAAGAAGGACGAAGAAGGAAGGAAGAAGAAAGGGGATGGAGAGAGATAATTTTATACATCACAAAATCACTTCGAATTTGAATTCAGTCGCGTCGCCTGAGTCATCTCTTACACACGCCACCTAGTAGTCACTTCGTAGGGGTGCAGAGTGGCAGGTTTCATGGATAATCGGACGAAAGTGCCCTTCCAGCCATTTGGGCAATTTCGTCCGAAAAATGGCAAAATATGCAAGGTTTGTGAATTTAGTTTTTGTTAGACCCCTGAAGTGGGATTTTTTTTTGTTAGGGGTCAACGGTGCAACAAGTCGAAAAGTCAGGGACCTTTTATGTAGTTCACTCTTATATAAAAAGAAGCAACTGTAAGTTCAGCAAGTTTCTCAAAAAGTGTTGTTATGCAAACATTTTGCTTAGTTTCATTCCATACAATTGTATCAGATCATAGTCTACATTCTGTCAAGAAAATTGACATTCCAGTGACGATTAGCACTACAAAAGAATGCTAATTTACCCCACATTTTCCAATTATCGGCCCATATTTGTAATTCTCACTATCAGCAATGCCCATCCATACCTTGTATGTGCAATTGTTGCACAGGAAAGGCGCAGTAATGTATCAATCGAAATAAATGAATAGAGGGTTGTATATATTAGCACAATAAGAGCTCGCATTCTTGTAGGCGCGAGAGGATCTCGTGACAGTTTGGTCGTTCATCTGGTTCAGCCCAGCAATCTGAAGAAGATGTAGAAGATAATAAAATTTGCAACTCTCTCTCAAAGGAACACAGCTTTAAGTAATATACCTGCTATGAGCTTGCCCAGAGGGCCTTCTGGGATTTCAAGCGTCTGCCTGTCGTTGCCGACGGCATAAACTACCTGCTCGTCAGAACAACAACAAATGTGCATTATGTGTGACCCTCTTTGGCTTGCTATAAATGAATGGAGTTTTGTTTGTGTGATAGTTGCTGTATGGTGAGATTTTTACCTGTACAGATGGTATGCCTTCCCATGGTCTTTTGAGTGTGCAGAGCTCCCACATTATGACGCCCAGGCTGAAGATGTCGCATTTCTCTGTGAAGGGCTCGTTGCGAATAAGTTCTGGTGCCATCCATTCTGGCGTTCCAGCTGAGGAAGAGTCTTTCATCGGCGTGGTGATCAGTTTCCGCGAAAGTCCAAAATCGCATATCTTCACCACCCAATGCTTGTTCACGAGGCAGTTCGCACTTTTCAGATCACGGTGTACCACGTTCATTCGATGGATGCTTGATAATCCCCTGCACAGCCCAGGAAAGAATGGACCAAAATTAGTGGCAAAAGGAAGAAGAATCAACCAAGTGAAACATATGATAAACTGAAAAACTTAAGTATTTGTCATTGCTCGTGAACCAAATGATACCAGATAAATAAAACTCATCATCCAATTCGTATCTTATTTGACATTATAGATACCACCTAACATTAGAATCGACAAAACATACAACATAATGGAAAAGCCCGAACAGAATGTGCACAGAATCAAGCCTTTGTGGTCTTATTTTTGCTCTGATGAAGATGCTATATTCCAATAAGCCAAATGTTGTAAGCACGAGGTAAGAAAATGAAACAAAGATGCTATATTCAGCAAGACACCTGCATATATCAACAAGCATTTTGAGTCTCCTTTGCCAGCTCAGCTTCTTTTTCAGCGCACTTGCATGGATTAAGTAATACAGTGAACTCATTTCCATAAATTCAGTAACTAGGGACAGGCGCGGAGGTGTTGTGCACGCACCAAGGAATAATATAACTGCATTAAGAAGGTAATATGCTTTTTCTAACAAACATTTGACAGCAGAGGAAGAAACTGTGATTTAAGCAGGGAGATTACCATTTGGGTGGCGAATCCGGCTGCAGGATAGAAAAGGAATCATTAGGAAACTGAATAAGCCATATTCCCATCAAATTAAAATCATTTTCATTACACACTCTAACATCAGAGGTACAGCAAATATTTACCTCAAGATAGATATCTCATTGCAGAAGTCTTCAATATTCTCAGCAGTCGGATCTTGCTCAAGAAATACTTTAATAGCAACCTCTAACCCATTCCACGTGCCACGAAAAACTTCACCAAAGAATCCTAATACACAAGGAAGAAGATAAAATAGTCTTGAATTGCAAGTGATCATACTATACAAGAACATACTTACCAATTCCTACACGAGCTCCGATAGTTATCTCAGAAAAATCAATATTCCATTCTTCAAAGGGTAGCAGTGGCTGGTTCAGGAACTTTGACGATTCAAGCACTTTACTGAATGTTGACATCATATCAGGATTCGCAAAATTTTCTGGTGTGTCACTCATAAGAGAAGCTTTCCTGGAAAACCTCTGAGGAGAAGAAGGCATAGAGACTGCCTTGTGAGAGTGTAATTGTTTCAGATTCAGGGGAAGTTTACATGCCAAAGGCTTTTGACCATATAACCCATCATGTGCGTCCGGATTGAACCTTGACACCTGGAAAGGAATGATGACCATAATACAAAAAATCCATAGAGATTGAAGATGAATAGCAGGCATGTATACATATTCATGCATAAAGCGACAAGTCTATTAAAGGCAAAACTGACCATAGGTAAGAAACTAAGGCATGAAAATGGAAAGCACGAGGAGTAAGTATTCTACCATCATTTTGTAAGATCATAGTTTTTAATATTTTTGCAATAAAACAAAATTTTGAAATCTGGGTAGCCTATATTTCACTAGATCCTTAAAATACTTAAAAACATCACCCGTGCTGAATTTAGTTGAACGGGAAAGGTTTTCCGGAAAGGGGAAAAGATTGCCACCCATAAGATATATATTCCACTGTCGACTCAAGTTCAGCACTGACTACAAGACAATAATTTTCAAACTAAAATTAAAGAAAACTTAGTCACTGCAGATAAATATGTTTCTAACTCTTTTATCACCGACTAATTACTGTGTGAAGTACACTCATTGTAAGGAATAACAGAATAGAAGGTGCCTACACTTCCTCGAGGTTCTGAGCAGTCTTCTTGTTCACTCGCGGAACAGCTATAAGAAGAAGATACTTGTTCCTCTGGATGACGATTTCTCTTGAGAGTTTCACTCATTTCTCGAACAGCCCTGAATTCAAACTTTGGTGAGCATGTGCAGAATTGCATTTTTAACAAAACAACAGTTAAACTACAAAATGCAAGTAAAGAAATATTTTTTCAACCTGAGCTGAAGAGGTTTCTAAAATAGAAAGCAAACAGCCTTGCTATATATAGAGTTCACTTGAATGATTAAAACAATTAGCGCTTCTTTCAAGAAGAACACACAAGTAGAAATACTAATAAATGCATAAAACCAGGCATAAATTTTCAATTTACATTTTTCATAAACATACTCTCAGCCAGGCACCCCAGAAAGTTCACATCACTTCTGCAATGATCTTAATTTTGCCACGATTCATGCAATGGATTATTTTCCACCCAATCATATTAATATGATAATATCAACCTTCATAAAACACATGGAAAAGTTTTTTCCGGACGCCAAATGAAATGTAAGAGTAATTTAACCCATCATTTCATATTGGTGCTGGTCAGTTATCACAGTCATTCCATCCTCAATGAAAAGAAGGTTTGACCCCTTCACATAGCACAATTGTCATACAATTTCTATCCCTATACAAAAGATTTTAAGATACAACAACAAAATCAACAATTCAATGTAAGCACATCTAGGATGAAACAAGCAGAAAGAGAGAACCACCTCACTATATCATCACCAATCTCAGGAACCATGCTAATACATCGCCGTCTTCTTCTGCGAGATTCTATTGGAGATGCACCAACAGACCTTGAATTTGATCGTAAACTACATGAGAAAAGGCATTGCAACACGTAGCTCTAAAGAAAACATAAGAAGGGGGATTGGTAGAAATGCATGTTAAAAAGCAATCTGAGAAATGATGGAGTCTTTAACTGCACAGTCTGCACTGAGCTACAAATGAATATGTGATTATAATGTCAAAGTAAAGTTTAGGACATGAGTGTATTTTGGTACACTTCAGATAATTGTAAACTGACTATTATATTAAAAATGCTGAAGACCACAGACCTTGATGCATTGATATCATTGTCATACACTCGGAATGAATGTCTGCGATCTCCACGCAAAGATCGCCCATGTCCACGGAAGAGAGGATGCTCGGGACTGAAACATTGCAGAATTTCATACATGAAGAAATAGTCACTATAAGTTACATCAACAGATGAACTAAATTCAAAAAAATTAACGAAAGAACTTTCTTGAATATACAGAGATGCATAATAATTTTCAACGAAGAAAGGAAAATTATTGCCTGAATGAAATTTATTGCCAATCTAGCTTATGCAAATAGAAAGATGAGGTGGCACATCATAGGGATTTTTTAGGATACAAAATAAGATGAGTGGAAATGAATATATTCCTCATTATTTGAAACATCAGCCCCTTGGATGAGTTTAAAAAAATGTGATACTAACATAATGGTCAAGAGATGCAGAGGAATATGACATAAACAAGTTGATCTAGAGAATTTACAAAAGAAAATTAACTTGACGTCTAGCATTACACTAATCCCAAACAAACTTTCAAGAAGTCAAAGTTCTCTATTTGATTTCATGCATGCTAACATCTAAGTATTTAGACAACAAAATTGAACTAGAGATGCTTTCTAATATGAAAAATAGTCTTGAAAAAGTATCTGACTGAAGTTTATTTGCAATTTAACACTGTTGTGAATAAAGTAGATAACATGTGGCCGTTCAGAAGTGTTAAAGATATAGGTTAATGTTTTGTCAACTCTAACTGCTCATAGGGTTTTGACTAACTTCACTTTTATCAATATCATTAAGTTCATATCCTCTAAAGCATGCCAGAAGTAGAAGAAAAAACATTAAGTAAGCGGTGCCAGAGGGACACAACTCCTGACACAAGATACACACCCCCAATAAGAAACTGAAGATTGCACTTAGGTATAGCACTTCACTCAATATTTGACACCTCCTATATTTAGAAAATTGATAAAAAGGTGTATTTTCAGTTTAGAAAAGTTACAAGACCTTGAACTTGTGGTCCTTTGTTCCGCTATGGCTTTCTTTCGACTCTGCCAAAATGAATTTGCTACATTTGGATCACTGTGAGATAATCTGGATAAGAACAGGTATTTAGCAACCTCAACCAAACAAATCACAAGAACATATGAATACAATTTAGTTGGACAATGACACATGGAAAAGTTTTATCTGTGAGGAGATGCAAATAAAAAGGATTAGATTATCAGATCTGAGATTTGGATTGCTAAACATATTCCAACAAAGGGGCGGTACCACATATATAAGCTGAAAGCACTGTATTACAGCAGTAGCAGCGCGTAATTCTAAAATATTAAGGCTCAGTAGAAACAGAATTTATAAACTGCCAGGTGACAACAACACAAACTGGATCCAGGATATGCATTCTTACCCTTCCACTTCTGTTTGATCTGAAAATCCGCGCACTGGGCTATTTGGTTCAATAGGTGAATCATATGAATCATACTCGGCAGAATCACTTTCACCAGCAGAGAGATGAGAGAGAAGGACTGCCTTTGCTGAGCACGGCACCAACTTCCCAGGGTTACGTGCAAGATCGACCAAAAACTCAACAGAATTTAAAACAACTATGGCAGACATGTCCCTATACGCATCTGATCGCTGTATTACACCTTCTCTATGTAAACCCTGGAAGAAGACACAGACAAATTCAGGAGTGCGTTATGTAGAACAATTTCGGCTATGGCAAATATAACGCTTGTTGTGTGTCTCAAAAGAGGATGGCACCTTACCATCATAAGCATACATTCAAGGCCAACAGTGTCAGCAAGAACTTTGAACAAGATAGCTTTGGAATGGCAAGAACCATACTTTACATGGCCGAGCATATGGATACCTTGATTGTCTAATGCATGAGAGACTTCTTCAAGTGCGCCTCTCACATGACCGGGTTCCAATTTGGGTCTTTTGAAGAAATCGCAGACCTTTAGAGGTGTTAATGACAAATTAAAAAAACATAATTCTATGAAGCCAGCTCAAATGAAAAAAATACAGTACAAATGAACTCAAAGAATTGCACACCAATCCAGCTAGCTTCTTGATTGTGGCGGCAGGATTTGGATTGAGTCCCCTCACCAATTTGATGGCTAGCTGCTTTAACATAGAAAGTTTCTTATCTTTACGTGCATCAACAAGAATAACATTGGGCCTGAGGCCATCAGCATCCAAGGCCTGGAGCTCATCTATAGAGGGAATGGAATAAAAAAGCTCAGTGAATCTTCTTTCCTACAAAATAGGAGGAGTCATAAGTAACCGAATTCACCACCAAGAAAGTTGATTTGTGATACACCTTACCATTTTATTAAGGTATATGTCTGATTGAAAGAGTAAGTAAATCACGCCGTTAGCATAGTTTCAGACAGTATGAAATAGAAGTTTTTTCTTTATTAATAAAAACAAAAGGCCCTTCATGTCATAAAATGAAAAAGAAGAATAGTAGAGTACAATATAGAAGTTCCAAAATGTGAGCTAAGTTGGCTAACACAAAATTCCTTGAGTTGGTAAGTGGAGTAGCAATAATACTCTATATAATGCTATGGCTGTGAGAAATTGTTAGAACCTAGAGCCTTCACTACAATATTTCTCTACAGCAATGCTATTATTTCTAGAGATAACTAAATGCTTATGACTGAAAGTTGCAGGAGTTAAATGGGGATAATCCTTCACTGTTATGCAGATTTTAAAGATAGATATTATACTCCTCAAATATCAATAGCAATATACATTTGCTGAGTTGCTGCTTTCAGTCATACAAAGAGACAAGAAATATTTCTGGGAGAATTTGCATAAATCACCAACATGGAAGCTGGATATAAATTTTTGGCTCGTGTGTGATGATCTGATACTAAAAATTCAGAGTCAGAAAACAATTTGTTAGGGATGCAGCAGCATTGGTAACCAGGATATTCAAGAGAATCCCTGGAGTCTATGCAAGAAGTCGTCTTCCTAATTACTGGTAACAACATTGCATTAATATTTAAAAAAATAACAGAACGGAAAAGAGAATTAGATTGCAAATTTAGTACGTATATGAGAAATAATCTTAGGTGTGGTTACAAATGAATTTGAGTCAAGATCTAAATATCTGTGATACTAATCAACCATAGGAGTATAAACATTACCTTATCTATCTGCTTTCTTATACTTTGAACTTCACCAAATAAAGTAGAATATTACATAACTCAGCAATCAGCATACCAAGTATCTACAGCACACCATAAAATTAATAATCACTTACTGGATAGACAAAGTAGAAACCATCTGGGATTGGTTCTGCTAGTTTTCCAGTGTCCCACAAAGTCTGTGATGCTAAATGAAATGCTGGACTCCCACAGTCAAGCTGACCTTTTGATTTGGAACTTGAGGTTTCATCTGGAGAAGCCAGGGAAATTTTCCGCAATTTATCAATAAGACCTGACTGCCACCATTGGGCATTATGAACTGGTCCTTCCGCCAGCCTCGTATCGTCCGTTGTCTCCTCCATGTATTCTTCAACTCAAAATACAATGTCATGTTTGGTAACATGTAACGTGCATAAGAGTCATAGCAAACACAAACTCTGCTACAGAAAATGTTCATAAACAGTTTGTTTATGATCTGACTGTAGAACAAATAATCTGCAACTTGAAAAGGAGGGGAAAATATGAGAAAGCTTAGAAGTCTTCACAGCGGTTATATTAATGTGTTCTGTAACAGAATGCACCAATTAGCATTTTGTAACCGAGTAAACAAACTTCCATATCCTCCCAAAAAATGGAACAAAATGAACACCATATATAAAAGAAACATTTTCAGGATCACCTATTCATTTTCCACGAGAATGTTTTGAAATAAAACTACATTGCGAAAATGTTGTCCACAAAAATGTCAATAAATATGAAAAAAATCCTGACAAGTTTTGTAGTTGATGCATGACACTTTCTTTATCTTCTGTGGCATCAGAGTGAATTATAACGGAGAAGCACATTCGTCGTCCAGCATGGAAGACTCACTGTAAACTAACTTTCGTAGCTTAGGCAACAAGCTTTCTATCTTTGTTTTTGTAGTACACTGCTTGCACTTTATTGCTAGTTTTCAGCACTCGATTAATTAGTAAAACTAGGCTTTGCTTGTACAGATTTTGTAAAATTCACTATACAAGAGAACAGAAACTTGCTCCAACTTATCCTACATTAGTAGCCAACAGGATGCACTGTGAACTAATAACATAACACACTCTTCCTAAACCAGAAACCCCTGTGATAAATCAAATGTGCACTCTACTTAGCTAAAATGACAATCTACTTCTCCAACAAAGCCATCAAACAGCAGCCGTCTCTCCACGACTCCAATACACAAGCATGAATGCGCACACACACACACAAGACAACAAGAAAAATATAAGAAACAATAATCAAGGATCAGATTCACCTGATTATTGATCAATTAAGTCAATATAGGAGGGAAAAACCTCATTCTCGTGACAGAGTCAATAATCAACAGAAACAAAACCAATGCACACCCCTGACTAAAAGTAAAGAAGACGATAGCAGTAACCACCACAAAATTCAGCTTAAACTACAGAAAATTGAAGAATCCAGCTTAAACACTTGTTTTACTCCTCTGTCCGATTCATTTCTAATTAATAATTGAAACAAAACTTCCTCATCCCTTCATTATGTACAAAGGAACAAATAACCAATCAAGCAGCAGTCTATTAACGAATCCACGTCAATAAAAGTTGAAAACGGAAGAATTTAACGAGAATTTGAAGATAAACAATGACGACGGAGAGTTACCAGAAGATCTGCAGCCATAAATCTGAGAATGATAACCGGAAACATGGCAATCTGAATCTGGGAAGAAGAGGCTTTAAACTCTACTTCTACGTTCGCGTCATTATTAAAAGTGAAAATCAATCGAGTTTCATTATTTTGTCGCTACTCAATTTATGTATATTTATATCAATAAACGGCAACGACTCCTAGCGTTGTTAATTTTTTATTTTTTTTGTTATTTTAAATTGATTTTGATTAACTAATTATGTTGTAGTAGTACTTAATTTCTTTATTCATAATATACTTTACAATAATCATTTTTTTCAACCTTTATTAAAATTTGTATCACAATTTCATTTAATTATTTAATTGTAAATGAGAGTTCAAAGTTCAAAGTTTCAAACCAACTTCGAAAGGTGAGCTCTAGTTAGATAAGAAATTTATGCATGCACTAAATTAGAGTGAAAGACTTTTTTGACTTCCATAATTAGAGCTAATAAAATACTAAACACTTTGAAATAGAGGAATATTTCCATAATTATTGAAAGTGAAAAGTTATTTGAGATAATAACTATTGGCACTTTTTTGACTTTATCTATGAAAATGAAACATAGATTTAGCCTGTATAGTCCAAGACAAATATCTCGAAATTTTCAATAAGATCATGCATGCTCACTCTGTAGTCAATATCCCTATTTCCAACAAGGTCACAAGCCTCACTATACTTATTAAATGGACCATTGATGATCTTTTTTTAGACCAAGGTAATTTACGAAATTAAGGATCAAATTAATTAATTTTGATCATTAAAAATGCAAATATATTGTTATACTATATAATTCGCCGACCTATTTTTTCTCTGGAATAGGGGGCTCCTTAATTGTAGGGCATGGCTTGTTTCTCAACAACCATACCTATAGTAATGAAATTATGATGATCATTCAAGAGCAAGGCCCAGTATTGGAATTAAAATAAATAAATATAATATTTTACTACTCAATAATATATTCCACTATGTTTCTTTAGTCCAAATCAGCAAGTAAATGAATAAGAAATCGACCCTGGTCTTGAGATAGTAGTTACTATCAAACAACATTAACATATGAGAATTTGAAGTTTCGATAGAAGTAAATGGATTATGTTATAGAAAATTTTAAAATACCAGAGTACATTTATAATTAATGACGCAACTATTGATTTCGGTTTATTATTGAGGCCCATAAATGAGCCCAATTGGTGTGTTCTTAACTTTTATGGGCCGATTAAAATGTAAATTTCTCATATAATTAGAGAAATACAAGGTGGAGTATATTTTTCCCCAAATTTCCATACCAAAAAAGAAGGCAATTGTCCAATGGAAACAATATAATTCTAACCATAATTACCTTAATGGTACTTATTTTAATCAAATGGAGTAATGTTATTTTGAATATTATAAAAATATAATTTTGCAAGCGGATGAAAATAATTGAGAAAATAAAATTACATTTTATAACTTAATTATTTTATTTTCAAAAATTGGGATTGACCAAAAATTTACCAAATTTTATGATTTAATTAAATGAATATTATTCAAGTCATATTTTATTTGGCATGGTGACCAATTACATAAAGAAATTGTCGTGGGAAAAGAATTAATGGGGATGATATGAGTCTGTATGATACACTTGTAATTTAATATTTCACAAAACTCCAGAACTTAGGTATTTCCGACTATAAACTAATTTAGGTGACTATTCAATACCATTCAAATCCAATTTTTTACTCTAATTTAATATTTCAAGAAAAGCAACATCAGTGATTAGCAAAATCCTGGGATTGATGAAGTGCCATGTGACATATTTGTTTCATAGGTATATATTTGAATCAAAACAAAATATTTTAATATCAGACGATTGTCTTTTTCTTCTAAAACATAATGGAAAAATCTATTCCCATACCATAACATGCATCGAGCCGAAAGTGTGTACCCTACCATATTTTCTCAACAAGAAAATTAATACATTGATTGAATTGATTTAGTCAACAATTAATGGCAGACAATGTATAAGTTATTTTTAAGATTGAGAAAAGATATTATAGTAAGTCAGCAATATAAGAGAAAAAAATTGCATCTTTAATATGGAAAATGAAAAATAAAAATACTGCTTGACTTGACTATAATTAGAGATCAATGTCAAATGATATCCTAGTTCAGATTGAAGAAATTGGACGTAAATCACGTAATTGACGCCATAAACGGACGGCAAATCATCAGGGGCATTTATTTTGGTTCAAGGCATAGTCACAAAATATTAGTGGACCTTAAAGTAATTGATAACATCAGAATTAATGACTAGTCATCATTATTTGTATAGAATTATATAGTAAAAAAATATTATATACTACTACAATTTACTAGTAATAAGTAAGATATTTACCATGAACTTTGAATATATTTATAAAAAAAAACTAGATTTTCGTAAAAAGTAAAGACTACATGGATGACAAAGAAAAAAGGGAAGATCAAAGACGTGTTTTTAAGTCATAAAAGTTAAAACGATATCATTCGTAAAGGCTAGCTAGATGACATGGACACTTCAGTTGTCAACATAGGATTCAAATTCAGCGAAATTGAGTTTTGTGAGAGATAAATTATGTGTTAAAAGTTACTCACTTCGTCCCCTAAATTTTGACATGATTTGACCCGGCACGGGTTTTAAGAAATGTAATGGAGAGTGAGTTAAAAAAGTTGGTGGGATGTGGGTCCTACTTTTAAAGTATTAGTTTTATAATAAAATGTGAGTATGAATGAATTAGTGGAATATGAGGTCCACTTTATGGTAGAAAATGAAGTATGTCAAAATTTGGGGAACGGACTGTAATAGTAAACTGTGTCAAAATTTGGAGGACGGAGGGAGTATGTGTTAATGTATTTTTTCACTAAAATTTGTAGTAAAGATGTAAAATGACTTATAGGTGATGCATTTTTTGACTATATATTAGCCCTATTTGTGTATTCCATTTTACTTTACTATTGTGAAATATAAGTATAATTATACATTTAAAATTATATTAAAATATTTTCATAAATTAACTATATTGATTTCGAGGCAGGCTGCAAATCGTAATCCCATCTCCTTATCGTTTTATACCTTTCCTCCATAAATCTACTTATTTGATTAGATTAGTAAATTCTACCCTACGACCTATATATTTATTGGAAGTAAACATGTTTTAGGCAAAAATGAGTAGAAATATAGTTGCAGCAGGTGGCCGCAAAAATTAAAGCTATTCTTCCTAACCTTCACGGCAAATATTAAAATAAGCATTTTGCCATTTTCATAATTTCCAAAAATAATGAGATTTTTTCATTTTAATTGAATTTTCAGTTTATTATATAACCAGCCTCATGTTGATTAAGAAAGAATTAGTGTTTAATATTTACTTCAGAACAACACACTTATATATCTCCAAAATTCAATTAACATAAAAATAAATATTCAAATCGCAATTTGTTTTTGGATATTTAATGAAAAGGAAAAAAGCTAAAGAAAAATAACACAACAATAAAAATATTAACGTATAAAGAAAATGCATAATCATAATTAATGTTACATTATTTTATTATGTAAGTCCAATTTCAAAAGAAAAACACTTTAATTTTTTTTTCAGATAAACGATTCCATTGCGTTATTGAATTGAAGATTTATACCTCGTGATGATTCGTTCTATAAAATTTAACGAAAAAAAGAAACAAGTTATTATTAGAGAATAACACAAAAGGCAAACAAAAAGTAGAAATTAAAAAAATAAATAGTACTACTAATTAATTTTTTTTGAAAAAGTATATAGTACTGTAATAAATTATATAAGATCTAATTTTATGTTAGTATTAAATATTGATAATCGAAGTCAAATGATTTTTTTTCTAATAATAGTGTTCAAAAATCGAAAATTATGTCTTAAGCATAAATTAGTCTTGATTATAGAACCGAGTCAGGATCCAATTCTAAAATACTAAGAGATAACAAAAAAGGCAAAGAAAATATAGAAATTAAGAAATAAATAATTAAAAATTATTGAAAAGTATAAAGTACGACTCCTACTATATTAAACTATATAATATCTAATTTATGATAATTAATTATTCATAAACGAAATCAAATGATTTTTTTCCTAATCAAAAAATCCAAAATTATGTCTTAAGAATCAATTAGTCTTGATTATATCACTAAAAATAGAACCGATTCCAAAAACTAATCGGATCCAGTTCTAAGACAAGAGATATAATTTATGTAAATCGATATTTTTTCTATAAATAAATAAATCCGATTGCTTTTTGTGTGGTGTGAAAATATAAAAACCGGCGAAGACCGAAACAAAAATAAAAACGGGCGCGCGAAATAAATGCGGTTAGGTTTTTTTCATAACTGTCGCTGTCATCCAACGGTATGTCCGTGACATACGTCGACGACAAATCTCCAGTGATAATACTGGAGAAAATCAAGAATTGCGATTGGCCCTCTTCTTTTTTGAGAGAGATAATCAGCCCCACCACGTCATACAATCCACATACATTTCAGTCAATCAGTAATCAGCGCTACTCTTGTCTGCTAAATACTCATTAACCTTAAAAAGCAAACACTCACACTCTCTCTCTCTGTCTCTCTCTTCCTTTTTCTCCTTTTCCTTTGCCACCATTCGCGGGAAGGAACTCCAAATCCAAGAAATCAGCGGGATTCTTCTTTCTTCCCCAGGTACTCGATGAAATGCCGGAACCATTTTTATTTTGTATTTTCATGGATTGATATGGAAAAGTTTTCTTGTTTTTTCTTGGTCTAATGTGAAGTTCTTGGAGTGTTGTCTTGTGGGTTTTAGTAAATTTCCATTCTTGGCTGATGATTTTAATGATTTCTTTGATTTCTTTAGGGGTGTGGAGAAGTTCTTGAAACTACTAGCATTTCTTGATTTGCTTTTGGTTTTTGTGAGAATGTACATTTTTGTTTTGATTCTGCTCAGTTTGTGTTTTTGTTAATAAATGGTTAGTGATAAAATTTGATGAAAGGACAAAATTCCAGCTGTAGATGCATATAATTGCTGGAAATTCAGGAAATGGACTTTAAAGGTGAAAAGGAAAGGGAAATGAAAATGATATAAGCAGTCAGATTTTCTCCCTTTTGGCTCAGATTGTCTTAATCTTTGGATGCAATCTCACTAATTACTGGGAAATTCTGGAAATGAGCTGTTTGTATTTGTGAAAGGGAAAGAAAATATGACTGGTAACTGAACATTGATGAGGTTTGTTGAGGCATTCATGGACTATTTAAATTTGAAATTTAACTTGGTTGATGAGTGAAAGTGGGTGAAGTAAATGCCTTTGCATTGGTCAGTTCTCTATGCCGTAAAAATTCATAGGTTTGGTGTGCTCATCAATGATTCATCACCAACACTATTGCTGATTAAATTTCAAAAGAAATTGCCACACTTTTGAGTTGTTGAAAATTTATTGTATATATCACTGATGAACTTTGTTAATTTAGGCCTTGTTATATGTTAGATTGACAAACAAAGCATAATCACAAAATGGAAAAGAGGCAACTTGATTTCAATGCACCACTTATGTCTGCAAGGAGATATTCATCACCTTCGAAATCTTCCGAGCTAGCAAAACGTAAGGTGGTGGAGAGGCCACCGCCCTCCCGGCAGCAATCTCTTCAACCTACGAAACCCAAATGGGAATGTGAGGAGGTGACGATGACAAAACCAGCTTCTGTTCCATTTCACTGGGAACATATCCCGGGAAGGCCTAAAGGTGAAGCCGAGAGCCACTCACATACCCCTGAGGAGTCAACCACACCGCGTCTTCCTCCAGCAAGGATATCAGATGCCACGAGGCGCAGCACAGGCGAAATCCCAAAGCTTCCTCCTGGCCGGTTATCTGGTCATTCGAGATACTGTTCTGGTGAAAGAACGAACGATCAGAATGTTTACAGGTCCCACACTGAAGCATTTTCCGTCACTGATCATGCTAGTCTTTTGGAGAGATTGAATGATAGTTTGAACTGTAAAGACGATTCGGATTCAGAGAGTGGAGATGAGGCGTATTCAGATGCACTCGACACGCTCTCACTGACAGAGTCATGGTCCTTCAATTACAGTGTGAGTGGGATCAGTGGTTACATGAGTTCTGGTGTGAAGCCGTCTGGAACCTTTTCCGTGGACAAACAAACTCGAGATTTCATGATGGATAGATTCCTGCCAGCAGCCAAGGCCGTTGTGGTGGAAACGCCTGAATACGCTGTGAAGAAGCCGTCTCCACTTGAGGAGAAGCCGGTGAAGAAAGCAGTTTCTAGGGAGATGAAGCCGTCACTCAAGCAATATAGTTCGGATGCATTACCGTATTACACCAAGTATATCAATAGCATGGAGAGTGAAGACGAGGATCAGGAGTCAGTTGCTCCTCCGAGTAAAAAGTCTGGGAAAGCTTGGGGGATCATCCCTCGATTTTGTGTCAAGAATTCGCTGTGCCTTCTGAATCCTCTCCCAGCTTTGAAGTCGAAACCAAAGAGCCGGCCTTCCTCCCCTTCAACGCGTGAAGTGAAAAGATTCACTAGAAATGCACACAGTGGACCACTTGACAAGGTGAGATCAATCTCTTAAAACAATCCTATTTCATTTTTCAACTAATTTTCACACTTATCAGATGAAACTATTCACATTTTGTTGATTGTTGATGATCTCTTGAATTGCAGAATGCTTCCCAGGCGGTACAAAAGACGAAATTTCATTCCGGATTGCTGTCACGGGATCTTCCAAGAATCGACAAGTTTAGCAACCAGTATCTCAGCTCCAATGACACACACAGATCAGCAGGAGTGTCTCCATTGGGGCGCCAACGAAGTGGCAACATCTCTCCGTATCGCAACGAAACCCCAAAGTCTCCATTTCGCGAAGGAGCAGGGTTCCTTGGTGTCCCTAAAGAAGCCGAGATTTTCAATGCTAAGCTTGCTTCATCGCGCAAGATGTTCAGGGCCCTGCAAGATGTGTCGAGGAATCAGATAAACGCAGCCCCTGCAGACTATCCTGTGGAGAAAACAGTGTACGTAGATTACGTGAAGAAGAAAGAACTTCCCAGCACGAATCCATCTCCAAAAAGAGCTCAAGTTCTTGATGCCTACAAAGCCAACGGAATAAGTCCTAGATTCATACCTTCACCTAAGCCAGAATCGAGAAATGAAGCTCCTTGTGAAGCAGAATTCATGACGAATGAAGAAGACGATAATGGAAGAAGAGAGACAGATCCTCCTCCGAGATCTCCTTTACCTCCACCACTCCCAAAATCTCCATCGGAATCTTGGCTTTGGCGCACTCTGCCTTCCATCACACTAGGAAATCCATTTGCTAACTCGCGTCGAGGCAGCCCTCTCCACCCCAACAAACAGCAGGGGAAGAAGGCCTCAGCCACTAACTCCAAATGGGAGACCATTGTAAAGACTTCCAACTCCCGTCATGATCACATCCGCTTCTCAGAGGTGTGAAACCTTCTAAAATTTGGCTTTGGCTGTTCCATTGCTTTTGTCTCATTCAGCATTTGCATTCTTGCAGGAACTCGTGCATCGTGCTTCTTACAGGCGGCCGATGAAGTCGTAGGAAACCACGACGAGTGCTGATTTGCAAGATTTCGAAAGTGTCTTGGTTCGCAGATTTGCAAGACCTTCCAGATCATACTAATTTTATTGAGGAAATATATATATAAGTCAAGTTGATGAGATATGAAGATTGAAGGGCAGTTATTATAGTTATTTTTGTATCCCTCTTTTTTTATATGGTGGTGGGATTAAGATGAAGAGTTGTATTGGTTTCTCCTTATCATCACAGAAAGTCAATAATATTTGCTCAGCTTCTGTGTTTTATATTTTTGTCATTTCCAAATGGATCGATCTTCTGCTTTAAAATTATATTTTGTTAACAATTATGTGTAATGTATAGATAAATTTCATTGTAGTTTTGACGAATTTCAAATGTTACTACTACTATAAAGAGGTTAGAGTTTTGGGGTTTTCATACCGCGATGCTCTTCTATAGCCCAAATTTTACTTACTACAAGCCCTTTTAAAAACTAATACTACTACTAATAATAAGTAATAAATATTTATAAATTTGAAGTTTGGTTATGATAAAGTACTCTTAATTTGGTGATTCTGAGTTAGTGTGAAATAGTAAATTTATAATTATTTTTAATATGGAGCTTACTAAAATAGAATATAGAGGTTTTGAATAGAATTGTCACGTAGTAAATAATAGAGGTAAATTGTGGTTGATTTCTGGTTACTCTCATAATTTGTCCCGGAAACTAAATTTTCGGTGAAATGGGTGGTGGCTTTCTTACGCAGATAAAAAGTTGATTATTCAAATTGTTATTGTCTACATATACTTGAAACGATATCGTTTTTCCAATTTTAAAATTTCCCCCCTTAATTTTCATCGTCAACATCTTCATTTTAGGCTTTTGCTATTTGGGATTCTCAACTTTGGTTCACGATTGCGATTTGCAACTCACCGTTACACGGAAGCCGATTGGGGTTAGCAACACCAAAACTGCAATTTCGACATTCAAAAATTGCAAATTATAGTAATATTTCTAAATACAGACTAATAGTTTTCATGATACATACATTATCAAATTTTTTACTAAAGCCCAATATCATTTTTTGTGAGGAGTCCAGCGGCCTAATAAACCTACTTATAATTGGGCTTGAGCCCGAGATGATGGGCTTCTAACATTTCTTATGCCTACAATATTTGGCCCATGATATCAATATTAACTAGTACCAACAATAATAGCAAATTAATACAACATGGCCACTATATCACGACTAACGAATTAGGGCAGGAAAAATAGGTTGTTAACATAATTTCTCATTTATTTACGATGATGGGGTCCCCTACTTGTTCTACTTAATCATCACTAATTATTCTAATTTAAGTGTTAGGAGTTAGTACGGATAAAATAATCATATTTGCCGCTCCTTTGAAGTCAAAGTGTGGGGGTCCAATCCACGCATAAATTAAATACTAAATTAATATGGCCATTCACGTTAATATCATGTAAATAAATAATAATATAAAATAAGATACATCAATCATTTTAACTTCTGAATATGGCTTAATTAATGGGTGTTTTATTATCTTACGAAAGTTTAGATTTCCTCATCGAAAATTGCATAAGAATCGATGTCGTGTAAAAATAAGAAAAAAGAAGACGAAAATCCAGTACAACATTCAATAATTAATTAAAATGAGGACTTTTTAGGCACTGTTGTTCAATTGCCAGTCCAAATCATAATCAAGCTCAATTAATGTAATTTATTAAAAGGGGTCAAGGTAATAATTGTTAAATATGATTGCAAATTGACTGATAACCATCCACCATTTATAGTATTCTCTTAAATAATTCCATCCTTTCCCATATGATTGCATTAAAATTTTATTTCTATATTTTTTTTGTATGTATTGTGTTAGACCAAACTACCCATCATTCCTTATTAAAAATTCAATAATATTTAAATTAAATAATTGAATGTGGCAAAACCAAGAACTCCAACAAAGCTCACCTACCAAAAAAAAAAGTTGAGAATCTAAAACATAAGTAAAATTAAAGTTCAAAAGAGTAAGTAATGAGACTACATATGAAGAAAAATAAAATACAGACTTTAATTATTCATGTCTCTCAATGCAAAAATGCACCTAATTTCTAAGTGTATCCTACTAAAAAGACTAAGTACTTATAAGATCTCACTACCATGCTATCAAGCATACACGGTCAGATCTTAAGTACTAAAGCCACTTTTTTCGTATATATTCAATAAAATGTGCATATTATTCATCAGCTATATATGATCAAATAATATATCAAAAATCATCAATGTATAGCTATGTTGCAGTGGATGAGTGAGGGGCTAAAGCAAGCGAAAGCTTCGTGTTAATATCCGAGTGATCCGCGCCAATATCCTTGCTGTTGCTGGTTAAACTGAGGCTCAATCCTAGTTTCAAATCCTCATTCATCTGTAGATGATTTGATTTATTAATGATGAACATGTTTGTGCTAAATAATTACAAATTTTTTGGAGGTGAAATGAAAATTGTTAACTAATTAATTACCTGAAGCCTCAAGGGATTTTCGAGAGTGAATGGCTTGGGACCGTGAGGCGATTTCTGATGATTAATCCTGATGCTATCGATTGAATTACTATTCCAACGAGATTGTGGTCTTGAATTGATCCAAATGTTGTTGGATTTGGAGATTTCTTTGTCTTTGGATTGGTTATGGATGTATTCTCTAGAAGGCCATCTTCTTCCTTGGAGGAATTGGCTCGGCCTGAGTGGGCCGCTGTTTGAGTAGCTCTCGTACAATGCATGGATCCGGCCGGATTCAATCCTCACTTTCGCTTCATGGCGATATGAAGCCCATGGATGGTACCTGCCTTACCAAAAAAATGTACAAACCCTAGCATATTAGGAGAGAGCGCTCATTTGGTCTATAAGCCGTCTTACACAACTAATATGAGACATTAGAGTACGTAGCAAATTTACACGAACCTGGAAGAAGATAGAGGCTTGATATGATCATAATTGTGATGAGATTTCAAATTTTGTGGAAATGGAATGGAGCAATCGAGCTGATTATTCGAATTCTTTGCAAAGACAATCCCACCATTCTCCATTCTCAACTCATGAAATGGGCTGCATTTTTCAGTGTAAGCTGATGATGAGGTAGAGAAGTAGCCTCTCCCTTGAATGTAAACCCTATTTGCTTGACCTATTACTGTTGCATCCAAATATTAATCACAAAAACTTCATAAAATTGAAATTAAATAGTAGTGTACATATATGTGAAAGATGTACATACCTCGTCCGGATTCGTCCAGCTTCTTACTTCTATACATCTGAAATATTATTATATATAATTTTTAGAAAAATTATTTACAAAGAAGACATATTAGTAGTAAGTTACACTAGCCTTGTGCACCTGCAGGTGGCTCTTGACATGAGAGATGCTCAATCCTCTCACATTCATCAATTGAAGCACTGCTTTAGGAGTGGCTCCTGCAAAAATTGATATTCAAATAATTAATCCTAAATTTATTATAGAAATCATGCATTTAAAAATATGTGTAGTGGTAATTAAAACTTACTTTCTTGGCCACCTAGTCTTTCAATGGCATGAACAAAGGAGAGATGAAGGTCAGGAGTCCATCTAAGCCTCGGCATTTTGGATCGAACGTATTGGCGAACTGAATTCTTCTTATCCTTGCCATCTTCGGATTTAGAAGTGTCGTCTATGCCCGATGTTTCAATCGTGGGATCACCTACTACATTGCTTCCGGCCTCCTCGTTCAAGTCGATCGAAGAGAGGTTTTCCGAGGAATCTGAAGATGCCATGTTGTCTTGGAATGGACACTATCCTTGTAAGGTCATTACTACTAATACAAAACCTGCATGTGTATATGAATTGTATAAGAATTTAGAGAATAAGTAGGGAAGAATATTAGTTGGATTTCATTATTAAATTATTAATGGAGTACTCGAATTATTGAGCATTATTAATTCTTGGGACTCAACTGTTTTTAATAAGATCAAATTAGGTTAAATTACAGAAATATGTATACATTTGAGTTAACCAAGAAACATACAGATTCATTAACTAGGGCTCTTGGATAAGAGTATACATGTATATAGAAAATATCATCAGAAAAAGGATAATCAGATCATGGTAAAGTATGGAATTTATTGATTGTTACATTCAGCTTCATTGATGGAAGTAGATTTGATTAAAAAAACTCCAAAAGGGCAGGTAAGACAGTTGAATTTATATGAAGAAATTGAAAGAGTTTGATTATACAGATATACATAAATGATAAATCCACCCTCACCTTACCCAATTAAAATAAAACATGGATGAATAAGAAAATAGATTTAAGGGGGCAAAATAAAGAATATTCTCATGTTTCCAAGTAAAAATTTATACCTCCAGATAAGATTAGAATAACTTGAAAATCAAAGCAGTGGAAATCTGAGAGTCTACTGAGAGAGGAAATTTATTCAATGTTCTATAAATTCTCATATTTTTGCTATTTTTCTACTCTTTACATCTTCATTATTTGCGAATAAACAGTTCAAGATATGATGTAACAGAAAAACCCTAAAAATGGGATAGAAAGAAAGAGTGGCAGTATTACATGCAGCATACAATAATTTAAATATGTATATACAATAGTTAATTGTATACATATCATAGCTAGAAAGGATGTATCTGCAGAGATCATCAAAATCTCAATCTATAAATAGATTTTTTTTATAATCTTCTTAATTTGTAAAGTTTGAAAAGCTATAGAAAAGCATCAAACCAATAACCATTCAAGAAATAGTAAATTCATTAAAAACTAAACAAAAAGGTTCAAATCAGGGTTTTCTAATGAAGTAAATATTTAAATCAAGACATATACAAACCCTTGAGATATATAATCAGAGGCTGATCAATTGTATTCGATCTTCTATTAGCACCAACTGATGATCTTCATTCCTCGATCCCGTGGTTCTCGGTCGGCCGTCAATCGATGCGTTTCTGATGATTAAGTGAATCAAGGATGGAATCAAACCAACAAGATGATCCAATTGGGGAAATTTTTGATCAAGAAGATGGAAGAATGGATAAAGAGAGGGTGTGAACGAGAGAGAGAGAAAAAAAAAGAGAGGGTTGAGATTATGAAGTTTGTTTCAACAATGGAATTAAATTCCAAAGACGACTATTCGTAAGAATATGGAGATTTTTACCTAGACTTTTTCATGCAAACTTGTAAAAAATGAAAATTCAACGATGGTCGGACACTCAACTTGTTGTGTAGTGTGTAATAATGCAATAATTCTTGAATTATGGATACAGATGAAGAATGGGGACCCATTGGCTGTTGAGTAACATGTGACTTTCCCTAAAAATAAAAACCCTTTTAATTTTTTCTATGACAGTTGTCCTATTTATAATTTTTTTTCACATCTAGTCATGTGATTATCTTAATTGCTTTAGTGATATTTACTTATTTTTCATCTCAGCTAGTGACTCTGCTGACTTTGATTTATCTATTGATCAATTAAAAATAAATGATCTTTCTGGGCATTATATGCTTTCCAAGAAATCACTTTGAAAATGGATTCCGTATCAACCTTATCTTACCTAAACAAAGACTTTGTTTGTCCACAATGTGAAATCACAATTTTCTGTCCCCATGTGCTTCATTATTTATTCATCATTATTTAGGGTTTCCAAAAATAAATATCTATGAAATATTACACTATGTACACACTATGTATATCATATATATGGTGTGTGTTGGCCAAGTGGTAGAGTGGTTAATGTTTTAAATCGAAGGTTTCAGCTTGAGTCTACCGTAATACGACCTTTAAATTTATGTTCATTTATTAATATATATAAAGAATATCAGATATTGCATCCATTACAACAAATTCATCTTAAGGCCTCAAAATTAGAGAAGCAATTACTAGATTGACTCTTTTAAAAGTGCAAAGAAAATGGTCCTAAATCAATAGTTTTTTTTTTGGACGCTTTCATTTGCGCCTTTAATTTTATTTGGGACACTAAGAATCTGGACGCTTTTTGAAGTGTAGATGCTGATCTACTTAGAAACGTAAATTAACGTTCTTAACTGAATATAAATTGTCCCTATAGATAGTCACAAAGTATTCCAACATATTTGTTGAAGGAAGGGAATATATATATGTGAGCGAACATTTTTTAAAGACCGTGTCACGAATGATATAAACCTAAGACCTTTTCCCTAAGACACTAACCACTCTACCAGTAGGTCAACACATATAAACATATGTGCAAACATTTGATATGATCGTACAACACAAAAGCACTTTAAGTTTTTATGCTACGTGAATTAAGTATAACAACAATACTAGCTCGACTCACCTCAACTCGATTGCACTCGATCAATGTATACATGTTATGCTACATAACTCATGTGACCGTCATTCACGAATACTACCGGTCTACTAAAACCAAAAGCACCTTAAATTTTTACAGCCGCACATGATTATTGAATAATAACTGCTCCCATCATTTTCATAATTTAATGACCAAGAAAATGCAGTTAAATCAAATCGCCATTAACAAGAATTTTTTTCAGCCACGAAGAATTTCTCAATGCTTCCAATATTCGTATGTTAATTGCATCACAGCTGCATATGGCAGTAATTAAAGAATGAACATTTATGTGGAATTTGATGCATTCTTGTTGGAAATCTAACTGCAATATACTTAGTCAATTTTGATGGCAATTTCTATATTTTTTTCCAATTCGGCCCGGGCATGTAAAACCAAACAATATAACTAAAATAATTTCTATATTTTTTTCCAATTTACTATTAACCGATCGGTTCATTTACAGCGTTACGTCAGGCAATATTCGCGTTTCTCGCTAAACCAACAATTAGATTTGCGATGACAAAAATTTTATACTATTACTAATTAATTATAATTAAGTAGTATATATAATAATTAATTATTTAATGCATGGTAGATTAATCTAAATAAGCATAACCTGATTATCTTGAGCTAGATGAATCTTTTATTTTAATTTCAGTAATTTTCTTTTTAATTGTTAGGTTTCCGAACCTCATATAAAGACGATAAGAACTGTTTTTTACACTTTGATTTTGATAATATTATTCCTTCCTGAGATACTTAAATTCGTTCAGTTTTATCATTCTTGTATCACATTTGCATTAGTCTTGCTTCTTCTTTTTTTCTTTTTTTTTTATTTTATTTTAATTTTCTTATATTCTCAGAGAATTAGAACACTGGAGACTGGAGAGAGAGGCTATATTATTTTAAATTGAGGATAATGGAATTTTAAAAAATTAAACATTCTTACAGTATAAAAGCTTGAAAACTGGAGTAGTATATTTTGAAACCCTACACATCTTAAAAAGCATATGATTTCTTGTCTTCTATTTGGAGGTATAGTTGACATTCTTCTCGTTTTAGACTGGAATCATTCATTGAATTTATGTATAAATATTTCAGGGATGTCGACATTCAACCAAGATGTCAAGTGCAAAATATTATTTAATTAATTATTTAAAATTATTTATAAAGCAGTATATTATTGTAATGATTGACGTGAGAATGCATGTAACAACATTTCTTTTATCCACAGAGTGCATAGTTTACGGTCTTGTATCTATTAATTAATTGAATTAAAGCATGGTCTTGAGTAATTATACAGTTCTTCTTTTGACTTGTTATTATTACTATTTTGCCTACGAATTAATGTGGCATGTTAGGAAGAGTTACTCCTGCTTGGTCAAGGTTAGTTTAAATAAGATTAATTAATGTAGATTTCTAAAACCGAGGCCATTCAATAGTATAATTGAATGTAGCACATTAGTTTTTATAGATTAACCAACTTTTTATTCATTTTTGGTCCCCTACCAAGGGTTTTATAGTCAATTACATGTAGCAAAAACTCAAGTTATAACCAATATCACCGGCCTACTATTTAAGTAAATAAGTATTTAAACAACTCAAAAAGATAAATTGATCTCATAATTAATGGTTTTTTTGAAAAACAAACCCTACTAATATGTTAGGATCTTGTAAATGCTAATCTAAATAAGTTATTATTAGCATGGATTATGTATGTTTGTTGACTATGTAGTAGCATGGGTATATAACACGTCATGTACGCAGATCCATAAAAAAACTTAGATGTATAAATACGTACACACTTATATAGGTGAAATAATTTTCAAAGCATATATGATAGGGTGCCATTTTTGACTTGAGGTATAGTAAAAAACTAAAAATAAAATCTAGTAAAGGTAGCATAGATCGTCATAAATGGATGGAGAATTTGCCTCCAGAATAACTGTACTCTTAATGAACTAATGTTTTGTTCCATCACCAATAAATGTTGAACGACTTTCAGAAAAAAGAATTAATTAAAAATTATATTTCAGAAAATAAAATCAAATTAAAGTGCCATGATTGAAGAAATAAATATATAATTTATACAAAAAAGTATAGTACATAGTACACACGCATGTTATATATACTGTATACGTATGTATCACCTGGTAATTAGTACTCCTAATATTGCGTACTTACAGGCCAGACGTTTCATTATTTACGCTAATTGTTTACAACTGTATGTATATAGTCATGGCAAATAAATAAATCACTTCTTTATAGTTGGAAACGTATAATATTATTATGAGTCATATTTAGTTGGTTGTGATTTGTATTTTTGTTATATTTACGTGTTCTACTTAAGTGAAACTAATAGTTTTGTTTAAGAAATTAATAGTTAATTTAACATTTGAAATCAGTCTACAAATACTAAAATTCACGAGATTTTTCCTCATATTTTAATTTATTTGTTTGCACCCGGAAAAAATTCAATAATCTAACAATACCATTGACTATATATATATATTCGATATTCAATGTTTTATTAATATTATTCATAAAAATAAATTATACTATCATCCATACTGATGATAGTGTAAAACGCATGCAGTTAAATAAAGATCTATACATGCATAGATTCGATTCCGATCAATTCAATTACTGCATTTTCAAGTTAATATCAGAACCCAATAACTCATAACAACAATAATAGTTAACCAATTCATAATGTGTATACAAGAACCACTAAAAAAAACCTACTACTATCTTTTAAGGACACAAAAATTGAGACGCAATTACTAGTATCCGAAATTTTAAAAAAATAATCATAATTTATGATGAAAAAAAAAACATCTCTAAGTTGAGGGCAAATTACTTTAATGTCTTGTTTTTTAAGATACTTCTATTTGTATCCCCTAATTTTAATTGAACACTAATAATAAGAACAGTTTATAAAACATTGGTGATATAACTAGACGCATAAATTAGTCTCTTTAATAACATTAAAAAATGGTTTTAACCATTCTTTTGTTGTCATGAAATTTTTTCTTTGGTTATAACAAAATTATGAGAGATCGGTCATAAATTGTAATTAAACAAACAATACGTAGTTGTCAGTGATCAGTAACATATAATATTGAAAAATATAAGGGCTGGATTAAAATTTTAAAGGTTGGTCTGGGCTAGCTGTGTAGAAATTAAATAATTTTTCTTTGACCCTTGTTCCATGCACATCTGCATGTAACACATTCAAATATTCCATCCATTATTCCATCAAATATTCACTGGATTACCTCTATGATTGTCGTAATATATATTAGTGGAAATTGAAGCAATTAAATATTCATACAGATTTAGAATTACAATCTTTTGACTAATTATATGACCGTTGAACTTATTTTGAATTTCTGACTACCAACAGTTCAAATTATTGTCAATATCCTTTTTCAACAAAGTTAAATACTAGTACAAGTGTTATTCAAATCAATATTATTCAAAGGTTGATAATATTAGCATGAAAAATTTATTTATAAAACATTGAGCTCACTTTTTATTTCCTATAGAACACTATACTAAACATTGTAGTTCCTAGATATGTAACGTATACGCTAAATATTAGACTAAATTAGGCTTTGACCAATTGGTATTCATACTATGAGAAACTATGAAAATCTTTATATTTGGGCTGATTTTCATATACTACTTGAAAGCTGCGTATAATCGTCACAAATTTTAATGTGAATTAGAAGAAGTGTATATTTAATTATTTAGCTCCCATAAAAGGTTTGGCGCAATTCATTTGTTAACCATCCTTTAATTTTAACCATCCTTTTTTTTACATGATGAGATTCTAAGCATCCTTATCAATTAAAAATCACATGTATCAACTATTTTATTAAAATCGATGGACCAATGTGGCATATATATTTGTAATGGAATGAGAGAAAGCAACATTAAGAATTACTTTTAGTATGAATTGTAATGAAAGTTACACTCCATTTTTCTTCTAAAAAAGACGCATCGATCGATGTCATCATAATATCAGGAAAAAGATTGAAAATAATCTTTTATTTATAAAAAGACCTTACGATTCCGACAATACAATGCATTTGTCAAATTTAATTAAGAATGAATGTTTTGGAAGAATATTATACTCCTTAATAAGGATAACGTTATATATATAGATGGATAGATTTTCCGAATGGAGAGAAAATGAAATAAACTATTGAGAAAAATATTACTCCACTACTACTTTTTTGAAGCGAATGCCAAGTTATTAATTCTTTGTTCTACTTTTCTTGTCGACTATTAATTTGTTTGATTAAGTGGTTGATCAAACGAATTATAAGCACTTATCGTTCAACTGTAACTGTAATTGCAACATTTATTGAAAAATGTAATTTAATTATAAAACGACATCATGCTGGAATATTTTTTTCTATATTTTATTCTTTTAGTTGATTGAGAGTCGACACGACAGTGATTAGTATTGATTTTCAACTTCCCTTTGCAATTTTCTTGTTTTCTTTTAAATTACAAATTCCAAACTAATATTATATTAGTCTATATGTATAGCTGATCATTTTTGAAATATAATTAAGGACGTACATTTCTTGTTTGATGAGAAAATTGACTTTTCAATTTTTTAATTATTCTTGAGTTAGACCAATCCATTTCAATCAATATTAAACTAGTTTTAAAAAGTTGAGTAAATACATACACAAGAGTAATGTTATAGACTTATAGCAGTTCCTAGCTACTTGTTTTTATCATTGTGGCAATCGAACCAGTTTAAATAACTAATGTAATAAAAGACATAATAAGATTTATATATGTGTATTTTCTATGTATTCAATTAGTATAATTATTTTGGGTGACAGATAATATATTAGCTATTTAACAAATTCTAATATGCTAATTATATTAAAAAATATATAAGTAATTAATATGAGTAATTAACTAATAGCGAAATTCAAATCATAATGTCGAGTAAATCTACTCTTATATTGAGGCCCAATTCAACTTGCACCTAATATACCCAATCACAATCAATATATGCTGAATCCCAAGTAGTCGACCCAAAAGCCCAAAGTTCATATTGAATTTAGGTGAAATATCCATTGAGAATATGATTTTTTTTTGTATTGAGTGAGCACTAAAAAGAAGGATTGCGCAGTGTTCGATCTCTACTTATGTGAATGGAGCAAATCATTTGGCCAATATCCTACTGCTTAGTGCACTGGCCATTGGGATGAGGGTTAGTCCTTTAGCTATTGGCAGAAGGAATACTTTGGAAAATAAAAAAAAGAAGAGTGCGAGTTTCTATTAACACAAAAACAAACTCCAAAAAAAAATTTAAATCAACAATTCGCATAATATAATTCCTAAAAGTAAATCAATTATATATAGAGAGAGTTCTATTAGGGTCGGGTACCATATCTAAAATTTGGGAGCATTGTAAGTATCCTAATTCATTGATCAAGTATGTGATATATTAGGGCATCCGCAATATTCAATTTTCCTATAAATTTTTGATATGTTATATAGATCTCTTCTTATATCAAGTGGCTAATCCTAGTCATAGTTAGAAACTCATGTGGCTAAATACAATCATTGTTCTCCATGACCTCATCATTTTCGAAGTTAAAGTCATATTTGTCAATGTATTTCTGATGATTCTCTTTGTACTCATCCTTTAAATGAATTTTAACTGGCAAGCAAGCCTTTGTTGCCAACGGCTTCCTAGATACTCTCTACACCTAGTTGTGTTGGATGTGATTTTATTTTTGTGAACTAAAAGTAGGATTCTTTTATTCTTTCTTTAAATAATGAAAATTGGGATTCTTTTATTTTAAAAAATGAACTCATAATATAAATGTGATTTCTAAATTAAGTCAAATCATTAATTATGCTATACATATGAGATCATCTATATTTATTATCTGAATTATGTTAAATTTTCATTTTTTACAATAAAAATCATAAACAACAATATCAATAATATCTATTTTATGTACTACCTCTGTCCCTGAAAATTTGATACAGTTTACTATTTTGGTCCGTCCCTGAAAATTTGATACACTTCACTTTTACTATTTTTGGTAGTGAACCCAATATTCCACTAACTAATTCCTACTCACATTTTATTATAAAACTAATACTTTAAAAGTAGGACCCATATCCCACCAACTTTTTCAACTCACTTTCCATTACATTTCTTAAATCCCGTGTCGGGTTGAAGTGTAGCAAATTTTGGGGAACGGAGGAGGCAGTAACAATTTATATAGAAATATAAATGGCCGGCACGCATAAAAATGTGTCGGAAGAGAGAGAGACTGATTCATGGATTGCAAAAGCGCGTGCTTTAATTCCGGATGGTGGGGCCCGCACAACCACCCGTTCAAAAACACCCGCGAAATCGTTTGCCGGCGTTAACCGTTTCATTTCATCAGACTTCTCCTCTACTTCTTCTACCCTTCCTTCCACGTCTAAGAATAATTGCAAATTTAATCAACGCAATTAATTTTAATCTTAAGAAATGTAGCATCACATTAAACAAAAATTTGACCGGTGGTGATGGGACTAACTTCTTTTTTTAGAGTGAGAAAACAAGAGAGAGAATCTCTTCTCCATTTCCCCCCTCTTTCTGAAAGATGGTCGAGGAGCGTTTTCACCTCTAAGATCATCCAGGAAAGGGCATTCTTCGTATCCAAAATTCCCCAATTTTCAATCCATATCGATATTTTCACAATTTCATAATTTTTGGAATCGTCAATTGCCACAGAATCTCGAAAAGAGGGTGGATTTTAGATTTCATTCTTCTCTCTCATTGTCTGGTCAGTTTGATTCTGTTGTCACATTACGTTTCCTGCCAATTTTGCTTTTCCTATGGTTGCTTGATTTTAGGGTTATTCTGTTATTCGATTGGATAAGTTTGTTTCCTGAGATTCGTTGCGTGTTTGGATGGCAATGTCATTGATTGGGGGAATTTCTTCTTGTTGAAGGTCGAATCTAAAAATAGTTCATTGAGCCTGATGTTGGAGCTATAGCAAGAGTAGGAGCTGATGCAGGATGACAGACCCGAATTTTGTTAAATAGAGCTGATATAGATTGGTGTACATAGCATATAGCTTTGGCCTTAGTAGTGAGATTGTGAATCTAGTTTTATCGGTTTAGTGTTTTCTTGTCCGAGTAATACGACATTGCTCGGAGTATTATCCGCACTATAAAGCTGGAGAGTATATTTATCAACTTGTGTAGAGCCCTGGCTGTTGGTTCTGCAAGCAATGGCTGGTAGTAGATGGAGTACTTGTGGGACGCAGTTCTTTTGTTCCGCGCTTTTGGTTATTGCGTTGGAATTTCATGGTTGTTTGTCCCTCAATTCTGAAGGTAATTGGATGTATAACTATTATGTGAAGTGTTGTCTAGTGCATCCTGCAATGTTAGTTTTCACAAAAAATGGGAATATGCAGGGTTGGCGTTGTTTCATTTCAGAGCGAAGTTGGACTTCGACCCTTTTGGTGCGTTAGCAAATTGGAATCCTGATGACCGTGATCCGTGCATGTGGTCAGGGATTGAGTGTGTGGATGGTAATGTGGTCTTGCTGTAAGTCCCGTTATACGATCTCCATCTTCATTTACAAGTGCAGCAATTCTTCTATTGTTTTGAAATCTCAAGCAACTTTCTACTTATCTATTGCTGTATAATGAACTTGTGTGTTTCCTAATTCATGAACATATGTTTTGTGCAGAGATCTCAATGGACATGATTTGGAGGGAGTGTTGGTTCCAGAGCTTGGAAATTTAAATCATTTAAGATTTCTGTGAGTATCAACTCCTCCTTCCATACTGAAATCACTTTCCTTCCTCAGTGATAAATACTTTTCGCACCTTTGAAATGTTGTTGTTTCCCCTACTATCATACTGGCTTGTTGCTGAAAATGAGAGTCTCATTTACAACAGCTTTTCGCCATGCAGATCTTGCATTAGAACACCATAAATCCCTCAGATTATGATCTTCTGGTGAGACTACAGATAGTCTGGTCGATATTCTTAGAAATAGGTGTATTTTCTTCATACCTGCTCCTTGTTAGCAGTGAGCACAGAGATATATGTTTGCAATTGTATATTTGAACATCGAATGAACGGACCTTATTTCTATGCCAAACACAAAAACATCTTACTGGGAAAAGAATCGACCAGACTACTCTAATTTTGTCTTCTCTCACCCCTTATCTTGAATATGCATATAACATGGAACTTCATTTGGTTTTTATGATCCTTTTGAATAGTATTGATATTCTCGGTTAATATATTTTGGTTGTGCCACAAGTGACCTGTCCAAGAACCACCTGTCTGGCAACATTCCTCGAGGGTTAGGACAGCTTACATCGCTTGAAGTATTGGACCTGAGAGATAATAACTTGAGCGGACCACTTCCTGCAGAACTAGGCAAACTGCGTTCCCTAAAACACTTGTAAGTAAACACTTCTGATGTAATAATATCTTTCATGATGCTGAATGCATTATTCTTTTTGCTCAGCTGATATTTGAGTGTCGTCCTAGGTTGCTCTGTAATAATAGATTCGAAGGAAGTATGCCTGTGGAGATTGAGAAGCTTAGTTTGCTAACTGATTTGCAGTTGGATTGCATCTTTACAACTTCTGATGCTTCTGGAATCGGCTGCACAAATAGAAAATTTGGGCACTGGTAAAGTTTTCCTATCTGCTCTCCTACATATGCCATTGCTAGATTCAGTTCGGATCTCGTCACCTAATATTTCTTGTTTTAAACATGGCTATACAACATCTGCTTCACACTTTCAGCATTTAACCTCGTTTAATAGAAAAATACCTGAATTTAATACACTCACATCTACATTTTCTTTCTAAATTAGTAACTTCGAATACCTAGTCCTTCATACAATGACTTTCTTGAGCAATGCTATTGGTTGCTGCAGAATTTCTTTAGCTCATGTCTAGTTATGCTTCTCCCACTTATTCTAGGCATAAAGTTATTGTAGGCTATATTTGTCATAATTATCTACCCGCTTCCTACCGTTCCACACATTCATGGTGTTCTTATGGTTGTATGATGCATGTATTGTGCAGCATATTGCAGAATTCTAAGCAACCCAAGAAATCAGATTCTGCCCGTACGCCTACGAAAAGGAGTGTACCTCATTACCTGAATCTGCTCCCGCAGTAAGCAGCCACAGTCGTATCCATTTGTCGTATGTGTCATCTTTTATTAATTGCATCTTATGTGTGGAAACTGGTTGTTTGTTTGTGAAGGTTTAGCTTTGGCAGTGAATTACAACAGACTCATGCTGATGATATCTACAACAATCTAACAGGTAACAATTTCTTTATCTAGTAATATCTCGATCTGCTGGTGCATTTCCGATATGACTTTGAACATCCTCCTGCAATATCTAGATCCGCCAGAGCAACGCGTCATCCAGAACACATACGAGGAAGGGAATACTGTGCGCCGCATGCTATTTGAACAGTCCACTAACCTTGTTGCCCTTCCTCCTGATATTACATCCCTAACCCCATTGGTGCCCCCAGAAACTCTTCCAAGCAGAAGTAGTGGGTCATTCCCTGCTGTTCCAAAAGTATCTCCTCCCGTACCCTCACCTCCTCTAGGTCAAGAGGATAAGCCTCCTGACACAACTTCTGGACATTCGGGAATATCACTCATATTTATAATTGGGATTTCGGCTGCAATCTTCTTTCTCATTCTTCTAGCAATTATGTTTATCGTCTCCAGAAGCAAGGCAGCTAAAACAATTGTTCCTTGGAAGACTGGACTGAGTGGGCAGTTGCAGAAAGCTTTTGTTACAGGTGAGCTCTAAAGCAATCTATCAACTTTCACCATTATAGTTTTATGATAGTGTGTGTAATGTTCTATTTTCCCACGTTGTAATGGATGTTCTTCGTCTTCAGGGGTCCCTAAATTGAACAGACCTGAGCTAGAAACTGCTTGTGAAGATTTCAGCAACATTATCACCACAATCGATGGTGTGTCCACTTTGTACAAGGGAACTTTATCCAGTGGAGTAGAGATATGTGTTGCTTCGACTGCTATTGCTTCCACGAGTGCATGGTCAAAACAAGCAGAATTTGCATTTAGGAAGAAGGTTAGATAGATGATATAGTCTTTGATGTTGGAAGGTTTCAAAATCTAAACATTTCAAATGCCACACTCTGCTTTCCCTTTCTCACAGATTGATAGTTTGTCGCGAGTGAATCACAAGAATTTTGTGAATCTTCTCGGCTACTGTGAAGAAAATAAACCTTTCACAAGGATGATGGTGTTTGAGTATGCTCCAAACGGCACTCTCTTTGAACATCTGCATGGTAAATGTTGCTATCAATGAAAGTTGGTAAAAAAACACTTTGCTAATTTGAGCATTTTCTGTGTCTTCAGTTGAAGAATACGAGCACCTCGACTGGGAAGCACGGATGCGGATAATAATGGGAACTGCATATTGCCTTCTATACATGCACGAACTCAATCCACCACTAGCAGTCAGCAACTTGAATTCCAACGAGATTCTTCTCACCGATGATTATGCTGCTAAAGTAAAGTTCTTCTTCGTCTTCTTCTTCTCAACAATTGCTGATTAGCTACGATAATCTTTACACTAATCGAGTCTTGCTTGTGCAGATCTCTGATGTAGCTTTCTGGGAGGAACTCATAACCAAGGCCAAAAAAGCTCCTGCTGGAGAAAATGAGTCGGAGCATTCCTTACTGCCTCCACTTGCTGATGTCGATACAAACGTTTATTCTTTTGGAATACTGATGCTAGAGATCATCTCTGGAAGGCTTCCTCACTCGAAAGAGAATGGAGATCTTCTAAACTGGGTACACATTTAGCCACCATTCCATCAATGCATGTTTGAAACAAGAGTCTAATGTATTATGATGATGCTATTTTCATCAACTGTGATTATCAGGCTTCTCAGCACTTGAATGAACAGAGCTTCAAGAACTTGGTTGATCCAGCTTTGGAGTCTGTAAAAGACAAGGAGCTTGAAGTTCTGTGCGAGGTGATACAGATGTGCACGCAACAAGAAGTGAGGTCAAGACCTACGATGAAGGAAGCCATTCAGATATTAAGACAGGTGCTTCAAATCTCGCCCGAAGCAGCATTTCCGAGACTCTCTCCCCTTTGGTGGGCTGAACTTGAGATCTTATCACAAGAGGCAGCTTGAATTTTCATGCAATATCAGCAAAAAAGGGCGCTTTGTAAGTACTTTCTCGTACTATTATTTTATGTGTACAATGCCATTCCTATAAAGTTGTTTGCTTCTTTTCACAAATACTGGTGTATAGTAGTTGTGTGGATTGTGTTGTGAGTTGTGACAGATGTTTTTGTTGAAATCAAATGTTGAAGAGTGAGGCACATGAATATATACATAGATTAATTCATGTTGTTTGGCATTGGTTTGTTGAAGCTTTTGCACACACTATTTAACATACTTGTTTCAGGGTAATTAGTAATCTCCTTCAATCCTTAGAGATCTATGATTATTTTCACTAGTGATTCTGTTATTTTAGCATATCTATTTTCTTTTCGTTTTTGGTTTGGAGTTTGTTTCCGTTTTGGATTTCTGCTACCTGCGAGGCTAGTGAGGGGAGTTTTGCTCTTCCCCGGCCGATATTATTTTTTCATTTATGTGTGGTCGTAGACTGGGACTCAACCTATTGGTTAGAGAAGAAACGTCTCCCCTCCCGATATACATATATATTTTGTTATATTTTTACTAGCATTCATATCATATTTGTGAGGAAGGAATATAAGATAAGTATTTAAGTATTTATTCGCTTAAGAAATGATTAATTTTATAGGAACTTTTCTAAATCTTATTATTCCCACAATATATAGACAAAAGCACATTTAGAAGACATTTACTAGGATGGCAGACAATTTATTAAACAAGATAATAGTAATATACAATTACAATGGAGATTGGTCTAATTACATTGTCATATACTAATTTTTGAAAGAAAAAAAAATTGAATACAAGATATAAGATTAGACATAAACTTTAATCACAAATAAATATAGCAATCGAACCATACATAATGAGATCATTTGACTAGATAAGTTTATCTAATGATTCGAACACAGACGAACAAATTAAGGAGGGACGATAAAAAAGAAATGTCAAAACAAGCATCGAATAAAATGAGGTAAATCGCGTTGGCGTTGGAGACGAGTTTATTGGATTTACTAAACGCGATTAAGGTACGTATTATTAGAGGAAAGCAACAATAAATAATCACCTGAAACATAGAAGCATTGCATTGGTCGGTTTCTCATCAACCTACTAACATCGTACAATATTCCCCAGGTGGGGCCCGCTCCCCCTCGCCCCGACACGTATACAGTCCCCCCACCCACCACCGTGTGAAGGGGCAGAGTCGTCTACATGCACGCCCACGGTAACACATACTAATACTGCAGCAGTCCACGCTGCATTGAATTCCATGCATGAAATCCTAGACGCACAACACGTTCACGTGATCAAAGCTATGAAAAGGCCACGCATTCCTCTACCTCATCGCAGCGTGGCCTCACCCTTCTCCCTCCATCTGGTCACTCTCCTCCCCTCACAACTCATCTCTATTTCTCTCTCCACCTATATATATATAGAGAGAGAGAAAATAAACAGATGGCTCCAGTTATGGATTCACAAGGTGAGGAAAAATTCTCCGAATTCTACGAGAGGTGGATAAGGCAGCTGGAGGGCCACCTCCGCCTCCTCCTGGTGGCGCCGCCGCAGCATTCGGGGGAGGCGGACTTCCGGCCCATTGTCAACAAGCTCACGGCCCACCACAAGGAGTACTATCGAATCAAATGGGCCTCGGCCCAGAACGACGCCCTCCCCTTCTTCGCTCCCGAGTGGCTCAGCCCCCTCGAGAACGCCTACCTCTGGGTCACCGGGTGGAAGCCCTCGCTGGCCTTCCGCCTGGTGGACTCCCTCAAGGAGGCCCGCTCCCAGAGCGGCTCCAGCCTGGCCGGCCTCAGCGAGGACCAGGTCAACTAGAAATCCACAGGTTCCATCCTAAAATCAGTTGGTGGATCAGTTCTTTGATCTTTACATCAGATATTGTTATGCAGGTGAGGGGGATAGAGGCGTTGCGGGTGAGGATAAAGGCGGAGGAGGAGAGGGTGGAGAGGGAGATGGAGCGGCAGCAGGTGGCGATGGCGGACAGGAAGATGGTGGAGCTGGCTCGCCTCGACGTGGAGGCGGCGGAGGTGGAGGTGGAGGTGGCGCTCAAGGGGCTGGTGGCGGGGATGGAGAAGGTGATGAAGATGGCCGACTGCGTGAGGCTCAAGACGATGAAGGGCGTTCTCGACGTGCTGTCTCCCATGCAGTGCGTGCAGTTCCTCGCGGCCACCTCCATGATGCAGATTCAGATGAGGAAATGGGGGAAGGTTACTAATAAATGTTGTAATTAATTAATTAATTAATTAGGGAGTAATAATATACTATCACACTCATTTAGATGGAGAGGTGTTAGGTTACTAGTACACATTATGCATATATTGATAGAGTCTAACTAATGTGAAAGAATAGATCATGAAATATTACTACTCATCATGTTGAGGTTTATTCTCTTTTTAGTTAGAACATTTCTTATGTAAACGGTGTGATCTTGTATTAAATACTACACTTTATTAATTAATCTTGGTTAAAGATTTCTCTGCATATTATCGAACAAGTACCAATGTACCATTCCTCTCTGATTATTAAAGTATGAGGAGTGTATGATTTTCTGGAAAAAGGTCATAATTTATTATATTTATCTTCTTTATATAAACGTCACTGTAATGATCAGAAATTGGTACGTGTTACTTAGATACGACCTGCAGCAGCCGTTATGGCTTTTCGGAGACTTGTAAGCTCATATAATATGTTTGAATATTCCATAAAAAAGTAATTTTGGAGTGGAGAAATTTAATAGTATGAAATTGATAAATAAAATTGAGAAAATATTATCGTACATAGATTATTAGCGAGAAATGTTATACTTCCTTCATCTCAGATAATTTGGGATACTTTGATCGGCACGGGTTTTAAAAAATCTAATAGAAAGTAAGTTGAAAAAGTTGGTGAGATGTGAGTCTTACTTTTAAAGTATTAATTTTATAATAAAATGTGAGTAGGAATGAGTTACTGGAATATGAGGTCCACTATTAAAAATGATAAAAATGAAATGAGATAAATTATGTGGGACGACCTGAAATGGAATATTGAGTCTGAGTCAAATTACCTAGAACGGAGCGAGTATTAAATAATTAGAAATTTATTGGCCAGAAGATGCAGCTTATTTTTGGTGAATATGGATGAATTAAAATGAAAAATACGATATGTGATTGTTAATAGAGAAAGATTAGCCGCATAACCTTTAGGCTCACAGTCTACAGCTATTCTAACACTAATTAAGGACTCATTTGATAAAAAAAAAATGGGATATGAGTAAGATATATAAAATTAAATAAGAAATACGGGCTTCATGTCAAAATATGTAAAGATATGATTTTTTTTGTTGTTGTTTGATAGAACAGAAATTACCTAAATTTGTATAGTGTATTAAATAATATGGCTTAACTACAAATTAGTGGGTTTTATAAACATGGTTAAAATTATAATTTTGATAAAATTAATAGAGCTCTTATCTTATATTGTGCTTTGGGTTAAGCTTAACTATAATATCAAAAAATTAAAAATGTCTATATATAATTCTCTATCTTAGTATTATTGACTTAGCAAATATATGCCTTAATACTACCCATTCAAATTGAATATATTTTCTTATACTACTCATTACAGAATATTCGGAGTACACATTAGAGAATGGTACTAGCACTTTTACAAATTGAAGAAATTGAATTTTGGCTGTGGGCCTTTGTATATTGACTTGAGAGCATCCTTAACGCTACTGGGTCGGACCGCAACTCACGAGTCCGGCCCGAAATCAGCGTTGGATGGGGGAGAGTCACGGCTCGGGACAGTCCCGAGGACGCAGTTGCGTCCCTGGACCGCTCCCGAGTCCCGTCCCGGCCTAGCGTTAATTGTTCCGGGCCGTGCCGCAATGAGTCCCAGCCCGGCATTATTTGGGGTTCGGGCCGGACCGGGACTCTATTTCATAAATTTTTTTATATATAAATACCACTTTTCCATCCATTTTCATATTACTTCAACTTCATTTCTCTCACTCTCACACTAAAATTCGAAAAATGCCTCAATTGAAGAAATTTGGAACCGCAATTGACTTATGTTTTAATTTTTTTTTTTTGGAATTTTAAAATTTCAATGTTGTAATTTTCTATTTTTCGATTGAACAATGAATTTTTCCGGTTTTAATTGTTCAACATATTATATTTTACGATTACAATATGTTGTAGTTGTGAATAGTGCAAATGAATAGTTGTGGTCCGAGTTGTGACCTGCGGGGTTAATGGAGTTGTGGCCTGGAACCTCAAATTTGGGAGAATGATGACGTGGAGAGGACTTGCAACCAAATCCAGGATGGGGTTAAGGATGCCCGGAGCAACCCAGCTTATATCCACTTTTCAAAGTTGGTTGGACTCCAAAAATAAGTACTAACACAACTTCAGACAGGGCCCCGCATACTATTTGGGCCTACTGGATTTGTCAACCTGGCCCGGGCCCATCTATTCGATTAGTAGTAGTACAAGTTTTATGCTCATCCGAATGTACAAATAGTTTATTTGCTTTCTTTTAAATTGCCTAATTAATTAGGTTTACAATATTTGCCTTGTTATATAAATAGACTTTACTATGAAATCTATTGAGTGCCCCTCCCCAAAAAAAGTCTAGAAATATATATAGGGTAGAGCCGCTAATACTTTCTTCTCATAAAACTTTAAAAAATTATCAATACTTTGAATTAATTATTGTGCAAAACACTTGATCATCAATTCATCATTGAATTGAAACATAAATCTAATTTATTGAGATCTCGATCCTAAATATAGAAACACGTTTCTAGCCCCTTCTTTATCCCTTGCTTGTTACAAACTAAATCGAAAAAAAAATAGATGTACTCCCTCCGTCTCATTCGAGATAACAATTTTTTCTTCTTTGTTTGTCCCAATTAAGATGGTCACATTTCAATTTTGAAAATAACCTCCTCTCTCGTCTCTCCTCATTAAAATATTCGTCTACCTTTTACCTCTCTACTTTATTCCACCTAACAAACACTTCCTAAAATTCCGTGTCACTAAAAAATGTGGTCATCTTGAGTGGGACGGAGGGAGTACTAACTATAGAAAGAATACATGTATTTCTCATATATGGAGGCTATCGAGATAAATTTGTTACCACCTCTTTGTCCGTGGTTAAATATTACTCAGTGCGACTTGAAGAAAATGTATAAAATAACAAGTGTAAAAAGTTTGTGGAATATGATTTCAAAATTATTCAGTGAAATGAGACATTTAATGGTGAACATACTAAAATGAGGTACAGAGAAAATATTTTATTAGGAATTCAATTTCGAGTTGAAAGGTTGAAATGATACTTACCAAATAAAAAAGGTTACAATCTCAACGAGCCGCAAAAGAGGTTCATAGAAGGGCATGGCGAAAATGGCTTGTTGGGAGGGGTTCATCGGGCTAGGAAAGCGTGCATGCTGCCTACGTTGAGTTTCTCGTCCAATCTCATCTTTTGTGTCTTTGCACGCGTAGAGTCGGCCGACCCCACATATAACTGAAAATTATGTATTCAAATTCAATCATCAAGTTGATCCCACGTGCGATAGTTCCGTCCCAAAATTATTTCGGATGTAAGGACTAAAACTAAGCTAAAATTGAGGAAGATAAAATAATTGAAATTGAAGAATTAAAATGATCGAATCATGAATAATATAAATGTAGTTGGCTCTTTATAATTAGGTTGTTGATGTACTATATGATAAGATTTCAGATGCTGACATGCTGGTGACTAATTGAGTCAGTATAAATATGGATTATGTATGGAATCACCTTTTTCTAATCATTATTTAAGGGAAGAATATAGATATGAATGGGCCTACTTATAATCTTCTCCACCAAGAAAGGCCCACTAACATTTCCTAGAACGACGAAGCCATTCACTCCACTCACTATCCTATTTGGGGCTATTATTCATTTCTAGGTTTTCTCTCTGAATCTCGATCTCCATCTTAATTATCCAGTGTTATCTGCAGCCAGAGTCAGTAAACTAGGTGAGTGATGATGATTCATAGTCATATTGCAGTTTTTGGATTACTTTGATTGCATAGTTTCTCAGAAACAGTTATTGGATCACAAATTTTATTTTTTTAATTTGCAAACGATTGAGTTAATCTAATCGTCTCCTTGTCGATATAACTGATCGCAATCGTAAAATGTTGAGATCTGTTGTTCCAGTATTGTTATGATTGTTTTCTCTATCTGTTTTATGTTTGCATTCATTTTTTCTGTGCATTTTTCAGATATAATTCATCTTGTTGATTGTAAATGGAGGATATTTCCTTTTGCTGTACATCCGAAAATTCGAAAGCTATGTGTTACAGTAGTGCTTCTTCCGGATATGATGATGATGGTGATAGAGTAGACGAGCTAAGAACAAGCATACCGATTCAGCTTACGATCAATAATGGGAAAAATAGTGTAGATAGCTATCATATCGAGGAGGAGGACGAAGAAGATGACGAAGAAGATGAAGTTGATTTATCTGAAGAAGCATTATTGGCCCAAATGGGGTATGTAAAATCTGACCCAGGGAGTGATAACGAGGAAGAAGAAGAGGATATATTAGACGATCGAATATTGGTGAAGAATGAAGCACGCAAACACGAACCAATAAACACACCAACAGCTGAACTGAATCTGGTTTCGGCCCTAAGAGGAAGTCGCGAGAAAGAAGGAAGGCCAGTAGAGGAATGCCGGGTTTCATGGGGGCCGGATGTGTACGATCCGCCCTGCACATCTGATGATCATTTTGCTGCAAGCAAGAACGATAGGCACAGGGTCGAGCAGAAGGGCAAGGGCACGTCCGGGAGGAACAGGCAAAAGGGAAGCGGTAGCGAAGGAGGCAGCAGCAGAAAGGCAGCTGGAGGAAGTAAGAGTAAGAAAAAGGCTGAGAAGAAACATAAGAAGCAGGGGTATAAGCACTCTGATCCTAGTTAGTTCTCTCACTTGTTAACTCTTTTGTAAAATGAGGATCTTGATTTTCATCAGTAAATCAGCTTGAAAAATAACAAATCTTTCAAAAATTTGACAATGAAGTATTATTTACAAGGAAAGTGTGTATTGTTACATACACAATTATTGAGGGATTACATCAAACAATTAAGCTATGCAGTGCATTCTTCTCTAGAGGATTTTACATGGTCTACTTCATCTTCTGTGATGGAGCTTATATCTGATCTTCATCTAACTCTAGGGTTAAACCAAGAAAACATAGCAAAATGCTATCTTTACTCTTGTGAGTCACTGTATTCACTGTCGGAATCTAAATCAGTTGAAGGTTTAGAATCCTCAGCAATTCCCATGGTGAGCAATCCAGGCCTCAATATTTTGTTACAGAATTCCTCATATTCTAATCTGTCACCTCCCTTTCTCATCACCTCAACCACTCTCAACAACGGAGTTAATTCGAATATCTCAGCCGCAATCGTCAACGGCCCCTTCACACCATCCCTCGACCCCTCGAGGCTCACTCTGAAATCCTTCTGCCTAAGTATAAAGCTCACAACCCTCGCGATCTCCTCCAGCTTCGTTATCACGGTCGAAACTGACGCAGTTGTCACAAATCGCGAGCCACTGTTTGCGCCTCCTTCCTCAAACAGCCCAGACAGATCAAAGCCACGCGAGAAGGAGATTATGTCGAACGCGTTCAGGCTTGGCGGCTTCCTCCTGATCTCCAGCTCAGAGTCTGATTCCGAATGCGATAGCTCGGAGAGGCAATCCTCGAACACGTCTTCGTCGTTGACGCTGCACATTTTGTCATCCTCGATGTAGAATCTGACGTGCTTAAACCCCCTCTTGAACCACCTGTTGGTCATGATCTCCGGGATCGTGATCCTAGTCTCCGGATTGGCATCGAGCATACGAGTCACCAATCGGTACAATTCGGGGGAGAACCACCTCGGGCACTTGAAATCCCCTTTGTAAATCCGCTTATACATCGCCATCACGTTCTGGTCGTGGAAGGGGAGGTATCCTGACATCAAAACGAACAAAACGACGCCGCAGCTCCATATATCGACCTTCTGACCGTTATACCCCTTCCTCCCAAGCACCTCCGGAGCAACGTACGCCGGCGTGCCACAGAATGTGTGGAATAATCCGTCCTGCTTGATCTGCTCGGAAATGGCGCTCAATCCGAAATCGGAGACTTTCAGATTCCCTTCCTCGTCGAGGAGGATGTTCTCCGGCTTGAGATCGCGGTGGTAGACGCCGCGCGCGTGGCAGAAGGAGATGGCGGAGATGAGCTGCTGGAAGTATTTCCTGGCGACTTCCTCCTTCAATCGACCTTTGGCAACCTTGCTGAAGAGCTCGCCGCCCTTGACGTATTCCATGACGAAGTAGATCTTGGTTTTAGTGGCCATGACCTCGAACAATTGGACGATGTTAGGGTGGCGGACGCGGCGGAGGATGGAGATCTCGCGCTTGACGTGCGCGGTGAGGCTTAGCTTGAGGACCTTCTCCTTGTCGATGACCTTGATCGCGACGCTCTCGTTGGTCTTGACATTGCGCGCGTGGTAGACCTTGGCGAAGGTGCCGTGGCCGAGGAGCTTGCCGACCTCGTAGCGGCCGAGGAGGAGGCCTTTGATCTCTTTGTGCTTGGTGGCGGCGTTCGTCGCTCCGGCGGCCGCGGCTGCCATGGAACGAGATCGCCGATTGCAGAATGAGATCTTTCTCCTCACTAGATTTTGCGGGCCAGCTTAATATGTAGGCGGTGTGAGGGCCCGATTGCGTAGATCAATTCACCCTCTCTTCTGTTTATGCCCTCTCATTTTTTTTGAGGTCTATATAAAAGTTTATTTTTTTTAAAAATTATAGGAAAGTTGAATAATCCATGATTACTAACATTAAATTTGTTTGGAAATAAATTAATTTTAGTGTATAACGAAATGAGTAATAATAAATGTACATGTATATAATTAAACATTTTAGGTATTTTATTTTGAGGGTATTGATTTTAAAATTCAAAAAAACTAATATACTTCCTATGTTCAAGATAATTCGTCTTACTTTGACCTGACACAAGTTTTAAGAAATGTAACTCAAAGTGAGTTGACATAGCTAGTGAAATGTGGGTCCTATTTTTATATATTAGTTTTATAATAAAATGTGAGTAGGAATAAATTAGTGGAATATGAGGTCCATTATAAAAAAAATGGTAAAAAGTGAAATGGGACAAAACTATGTGAAGCGTTATCTGGGATGGAGGGAGTAATTGATTTTATGTGAGTTAATCATGAAATTTTTATTTATATTTAAGTGACATATTTAAAAAAAATAATTGAAGCAATTTGATTAAAAAACACAAACAAATAATCAATGATATAATTAATTTAAATGAATATATTCTATTTAAAAATAGACGCCGCCCTCGCTTGCGTGATCGGCGTAAAAGCCTAGTTTGTTGCAGCGGTTATGAGCCGCATAATGATGATCTCGTGCAACGCGAGCATTACCACATGCGTGGTGCGAACCAATCATGTGAGGAATTATGTGGGTCGGGGGGTAGATGGCAATATTCACCTACAAATGAGTAAAGTAAGCTATTTTGCTGACGTGTAGTTTGTGTCAATTTGACATATAACTGACGCGTGTCAAACGGCATATTTTTTAATATTTATATTTTATATACTCCCTCACTAGGAGTCTCATTCATGGACGGCACAAGTTTTAAGAAATGTTAAGAAAAAGTGGATGGAAAAAAGTTAGTGGAATAAGGGTCCCACTTATATATATTAGTTTTAAATGAAATGTGAGTGGAATGAGTTAGTGGAAGGTGAGACCCTATTACCATTTATGGAAAAAGTGAACCGGGACTCTTATTCGCGGACAGACTAAAATGGAAAAACGGGACTCCTATTCGCGGACGGAGGGAAATAATACTGTACTACTACTACTAATTCATTTTTGTGACAATTAATTTGCATGACAGTTTATAGTTTTGTAGAAATACCTAACACATTGAGAGACTGACAACTCAAGTTCGATTTTAGGTTTTATTAGTAGGTGTCAATTTTGTTTTTGAGGAAATGTAACAAATAAATATCTAGGCAGTAGAATTCAAATAACCTACGTAAGTAACTTTAGAATTTCTGGGGAGTGTTTTAGAATTTACAAACGAAAGCTTTAATTAGTCAAACTTAAATTTCAATTGGTTGGTAATCTTTAGTGATATCTAAAACAAATTGGGAACTTGTTAGTTATCCTTCAATTTTGCTAAGCTGTCAAATGAAGATTAATTTTCTAAGAAAATCAATGCCATAAAAGTGATAACTTCCTATCAACAAATAATAATAAAAAAAATTAATCTTAAATCGTTGAAACAAGTAGATAAAAGAGATATTTTTGGACAATTCGAAAATCAGGTATTGGATCTCTTATGCATTTTTCTATATTAATTTTGAAAGGAAAATATAGGGTAAAGTAATATAGATATTTGTGAAATTAATTAATGGATAAGGTTATGAACGTGGAATGATGATGCCATGCATGCACGTTGTTGAAAGTGTCCATCGCAAAATAGACAATTTATTTTCACATGGACATGAAACGCAACACGTATATTAGTATATACTATAGAATATCCCTTTGAAATGATAGTATATTATTTTTAAAAATATTAAGATGTCAGAAGTGGTGCAGTATACAGTATATTTATAGTTTTATCGGTTCATAAGTTCAGTATCAGATAATATTTTTTGAATCAGTGAAATTAGTATTCCGGTAGGAATCCTGCATCAGAATTTTACGAAAAGGAAACATATACGTATATTCGTATCTTTATTAAACATTTATTTTAATAAATATATTATCATATAGTATAATGAAAATTTTGAGCAAGTTAAATCTTGATATTCTAAAGTCATGAAATTGTGTCACATCGTACTAAATTCAAAATCATGCATGCTCAAGCCAAATTTGATTCGTGTGTTTTCCTATCATACATCAAATCATAATTAAATACTCTCTCCATTTTAGGGCATCCACCATGGATGTCCTAGTGGAAGCTCTAGTGAGAGCCCTAGTGGTTGCCACGTCAGCATGCCCTATCTTTCTGCAATGGTGGAGCCCTAGTGCATGCTCTATCTCTTATCCACTTTTCATTTCAATTTTAAATCATTGTTTTTTTAATTTGTTTTTAATTACTATAAATTATCAAAATATATTATTTCAAACACCACAAATGCAAAAAAAAAAAAAAAAACTACATTACTTAATAGAAAAGTGGAACTACATCATACTTAGATTTAAAAAAAAATACATTAAAACTGAAATGCTAAAAAAAAAGAAAAACCAAACTAGTCATCTAAATTCAACCTCTGCGCCAAATTCTTGATCATATTCTTAGTCCTCTGTCGGGCTTCCGGATCGGTTTCTTCACGAAGGCTGTTTTGGGCGTCAAGTATAAACCTATACTCAACCACCTCGCGATAACCTCCGAACTCCTCGATCGCCCTGTCCATGAGCTGAACAGATGGAGCAGGCGCAGCCTGCGGGGGGGCCGCTGATCCAGACGCGCCCGCCTTCGCCTTCCCTTTGGCCTGGGCTTTGGCAGCCTTGGTACCAATGGGACGTCTAAAAGTAGACGTAGGCGTGCCGGAACTCCCTTCCGGCTCAGCGTTCAGATCTACAGGAGATGGGCCGCTGCTCATGTAATCGCCAGCGGCGGTGTTCTTCGTCCGCTTCGGAGCTGAGGATCCAACCGGTATCCCTCCGTTGAACTTCCCCTTGTCCTTCAAGATCAGCCAAACATTGTACAGCTTGAACTGCCCGAACTGTTGTTGGTACTCGGACAACGACTTGTTGAGGACATCCACCATGCTCTCACCGCTAGCTCTTCCGTCCCTGTTCCTGTTGTAGATATAGCAGAAGTTGTTGACGTGGAGCTTGATCCGATCCCAACACTTGCGCAGCTGAACCTTGGTCCGCTTGAACGCCCACTTCGGTTTCACCTCGTTGTAGCGTTCCTCAATGCGATCCCACATCCTGGCCGAAGTCTGGTTGTTGGAGGCTATCGAATCCTCCGATACATCGACCCAACATTGAGCCACCTTCAGGTACTCATCCAACTCGTAGTCAGTACGCCATGTTGCGTACTCCTCGTTCGGCTCATCGTCTGGGAGTGGGACTGGGACCGATGACGCCTTTTCTTTCCGCGCCATCTTCTTCTTCCCTTTCTTCGGCGGCGGCCGCACAAGGGCAGGAGGTTGCCCACAACTAGGCTCCATATCCTCAACCCGATACTCCTCGGTGCCGAAGAACGGATCGAACTCAGAGTCGGAGATGAAAGTGGATCCTACAGATCCAGGCGTCTCAACCCGGTAGTCTTCGTGGTCGGGCCACCGGGCGCCGCGGCCGCCGGTTCCTCCTCCAAACATCGGCATATCGTCGTCGACATTATTCGGGCTCGGGTATTGACTCGGATCCATTGTTGAAAGTGTGGATATTGAGAGAATATAGAAGAGAAAGTGAAAGGTTTGGTGTGTGAAAAGTGAAGAAAATGGAGTATTTATAGTGGTTTAAATTAGGGTTAAATAATTAAAAAAAAAAAAAAATGGCTCGGGCTCGGGCTCGGGCGCACCTCTGCAATGGGCGTCCGAGCTCACGCCCGATCGATCGGGCTCGGGATCGGGCGCGACCGAACTATCGGTCGCGCTCGGGCGTGACCGAGGGCTGCAATGGATGCCCGACCACGCCCGAGCCCGATCTCGGCCGATCGGGCGCGCGATCGGGCATCCATTGTGGATGCTCTTACCATAGTTGAGTCATTTTATCATTTCGGAAAATTTCTTTATAGTTGAGTCATTTCCATATTTGGTAACTTTTTTCTTTTTCTTACTTTACTCTCTCTTACTTTATTCTCTCTACTTTATTCACTTTATACTTTATTCTCTCTACATTTTCCCCTCTCTTACTTTTTTATCTATTTATTTAACACGCCCAACATTCATTTCTAAAACTCCATGTCCAAAAGTTCCGCCTCAACTATAGTGAAACGGAGGGAGTATACTATAAAAAAAGATTTTACAAAGGTGGAGGCATGATTAAATAATTAAGTGGCTTTAATTAAATTTGGACTACAACAATTAATTATCTCTAATTCTGTTGTCGATGGGAGGCCCATTTAGTAAAACGAGGCTTCTTTGGGCCCATTCCCGCCCAACAAAATAATGAATTTAAATATACCACTTAACAAAATTATGCCCTAAAATCTTTATATCCTTCTACAGAAAAAAGACAGGAATTCACCGTTCAAAAAATATAAGGAGTAATAATAAAGGAATTTAATAATCACCATACGATCCCAATTGTTAAATCATGAAATGAATATAATAAATTTTGCATTTTCAATGTTTTTAAACATTTATAAAACTAAATACCACATTAGACAACATTAACAAATAAAATATTTTTTTAACAGATCAAAGTGAAAAAATAATATATTATTATTTGTGGAAAGAAGAAGAATAATATGATCTTTGTAGAATTGTAAAATGAGATGATGCTCATAAATCAAAGGTAGCATACTGTTCCATTCCAAATGAGATAATGCTCATAATTTAACCCTTTTTCGCTACATTAGTAAAAATGTTTATAATTCAATTTTGGTCTACTTTAGGCCATCTCCAATCATTTACACCAAACTCAAATCTATTTTTCCAGTTCTGTCACATCAAACAATAAATCTACTCCAACCATTTACACTAAATCCAAACCCAAAAGAATAGTATTTCATATTCACCTATTTTGTTTACTTTTTCAATCTTACCTACATATTTTTAAATTACGCATTAACTCCACAACACTTTATTAATAATTTATACTCCAAATTTCACATATATTTAGTTTATTTACTTATATACATATTATATTAGGAGTATAATCTTACAAATTATACAATATTTATATAATAAAATGAATTTTAACTAATTAGTTATTTCGCCCAAAACGATCTCTAATTCATTCATTTATACATACCTATTATCAGCCCACTCAATTAGCCCATTTACAGATAATAGGAGTACTAAATTAAACCCCAAAATAACGTGAGACTTTGTCTTCTTCATCCCTCTTTTCTTTTTTCTTTATCTGCGGCAAATTTCTTCCTTCACTAGTTCCGCCAAATTCTCCATAAATATGGTAAATCTCTTTGCTTTATTCGAAAATAGATGAACAAGAAAGGATTAATTTGCAATTTCTAGAAATTGGAAAAGTGAATTTGCGATTGCTACAGTGCTATTGCATCTTTGGGGTAGCACTGTTCAAAAACGCAAAATTTAGAGGATATGCGATGCGTTTTGGAGCTTGGTTGGAGGTGATTCTTCCCTCAAATTTTCGTTTTGCAGTAGGCGTTGGAGATGCCCTTAGGCAAGCTTATGCCACAAGCCAATTCTAATACTATATGTCAGCTACATACGATTGGATATAATGTTGAAAGTCAATCATAATAAATTTCTAATAAGATGAGTCTAGTATGACCTAGTGCAATCTTCTACTTGTTGACGGATAGAATGATATGAGCTGTAAAACCCATTAAGGTAACCAAACATCCTAAACTATCAGCAACTATACCCATCTCAAGGCCCAAAATGTAACAAAATGTTTAAAAGGTTTATTTTTTATAAAGGAAATCGAGGTTATATTATGAGAATCGGACTTGAAAATCATTGGTTCATTAGAAACTTCATTATTGAAATCCAATTTGCAATTGAATTTGAAAATTATTACTTCATTTGAATATTAATTATTGAAATTCAATTTGTAATTTTAGAGAAAATCGAGTGATCGCTATCTTGAAATGTATTATGTTCTGATTGTTAGAATACGAAGTAAATTTATAATAAAATTGAAAAATCTATATTACTATTTTATTTCTTATTAGCAAACATGAAATTATATGAATTGAATTGTTTACATTAAAGTAGAAGTTGAAACGGAGTCTTTTTTTCAAGTGAATTATATATATACGAAACTAATAGTGTCAGCTAAAATTGTTTTCATAAAAGTAGAAGTTGAAAATATGGAATGATAACTAAGATTGTTGCACTTGTAATTGATCTAATTGCATGCATTTATTATCTATAAATTTCTGGTACAATTTTATTTGTAAATTAATTAATTTAAATCAATGGTCAAGAATTGTTGTTGGTAAATTATATAGTACTACTTTAATATTAATTGTATTATATTAGTTCGATTGTTATTCAGTAACTATCTAGCAAAGTTTTTCTAGAAAAAGGAAATAAGTTTCTTATGTATTTTTCTAGAAAATAAAAGCAAGACAAAATAGTATGTTTATGCGGTGTACTTTTATGATTTCTAGAAATATATGGCCATGTTTGGTTAACGGGAAAGTAAAGTTGTAAAGAAAAATTATTTATGGGAAAATGAATCTCGGGAATATGATTCCTAATAACTTTACTTTCTAGTGTTTGGAAAATATCAAGATTTTATATTTTCTATTTTATATTTAATTTAAACACCAAACTAAAAATGTACTACTCCTACTTATTATATTTTATTTATAAAAAATTAATAATTTAAAATTTTAATAAATTATTATTACAAATGATGATGATTATATTTATTATTATGATGGATAATTTAAATATGAATCATCCATCATATTATATAAAAATATAATTTTCATAATAGTTACATGGAGTATTATAATTATAAATGGTTATAATAATAAATAGATAATAATAATAATAATAATAATAATAATTACGGATATTATAATTAAATAAATTATATATTTAAATTTCACTACGATTTTATTGAATAAATATTAATTTATAAAAAAAAGTAATAATTATTTATTATTATTATTATTGTTATTATTATTATATCATTTATATTATACTTATATTTTAATTATTTAATAAATTATTAATTACTATTATGATAATAATAATTATAATAATATAGTTATAATTATGATAAATGTAATTATAGTTATTTATTTTACTAAATTATGGATGATTTATAATTTTAAATTATTATTAAAATATTGTATTTAATAATAATAATAATAATAATAATAATAATATTGCATTAAATATGTAAGAATCCTAAAGTTGGGAAAGAGAATACGTAAGAAAAGCTAGGGTTATGAATCCTGAAAAGTTTACTTACTTTCCTTGTTCTCGGATTCTGATTACTTTTCCAATTTAATTAAAAACCGAAATAAACACGGGAATCTAAAATGTAAGGAAGCAGATTACTTTCTTAGACAGAATCCTGGCAATCAATTATGGCCATAGAATTGAGAAAGTTTATCATAATATACAAATTTATTTTTCTAAAACATGAAACCACAGGCACATGCCAAGTTCTCTTAAAAGTGGACATGAGGAATCAAACACAACGAAATGTGGGAGCCTGGGAGGTGTACAATGTTATCTCAATGCATATTATTATTAGTAAGTTCTGTGTACACTTGTATTCCTCATGATAACGTCACTGAAACGAACAATATAAATATGTAATTGTAGTTTTTAATAGCTATGACTATTCTCAAATGCCAAACATCTTTTTCTAAGCTACTCATATTGAAATTTGAAAAAATTATTGAATGAGAAAATATTATGCATGAACCAAGTGATCTTATCTACATTATTCTTTTTTTTTTATTTATTATTTATCTACTTTTACTATTTATTATCATTTTTACAAAACGAGTGCAGAAAAGTCAATGGAACTGCTAAAGCGGGACGGAGGGAGTATTTTTTTGTGCTAAAGAGGGCCGTAGCCCTTTAAATTAAATTAAATTATAAATATCTAACAAATCTTGAAAAAAAAAACACCAATTACATATGCTAAAAGCAGATTAACTACCTCTCTAGGTAGAAATTGAAATAAAAGAAAAATACATATAAGCTAAGACTAATATGCATATAAACTAAGGCTATCTTTAGCGTCAACTACCTAATAAACATATATTGATTTAACCATCTAAGTTAAGTACAAGTAATTTTTATAAATTAGCATAACTCTCTCTATTAATTATTTTTCCCTCAAAATATCCTTATAAGTTACTCCTCAATTTAAATTTTGAACCCTAATTTCACAAATCCTCAATTTCTTTCTCTAATTGGATCGCGAGGGATATACTTTGGTTCAGCAGAAAGAGGGGAAAATCACATTAGGTTTCAATTTGGGGGAATGGCATCCGAGAAGAAACCTTCAGAGGGCATAGCGTTGCTCTCGATGTACGGCGACGAAGATGATGAGATGGAAGAAGTCGATGAGGAAGTAGAAAATATCGACGAAGGTGGAATTCCCCTTCCGGCGTCGGATTCCGTCGCCGTGAACGATAACGATGGTATTGCAGATTACAGCAAGGAAGAGAGTGGTCGATTCAACGGCTACACTCCTCCAGCTTCCGCCACTCCACAGCAAACGATCTTCTCGCCCCAAGAGCGGCTACAAGCGCAGCAGTTCGGTTCGGATTTGAATAATGTTCAGAGCCAAAAGAGTCGGCCGACTATTGTGGATTATGGCCATGAAGAGGGCGCGATGTCTCCAGAAGCAGAGGTTCTTATGTTTATGACGTGATTGTTTTTCTTCTCTGTATTACTTTATTTTTTTGGAATTTGGTTGTAAGCTTGTATAATTGCAGGAAGGTCAAATAAAGGCGACTGGAACAGTAATGTACGGGGAGCAGCTTCAAAGCACTGATGGTACTTGTCTTCTCACTTTGCTTCTGTATTTATCTTAATTTTGTTGCAAAAAATTTTGTAGAATTCGATGTAGTTTATAGGATTCTGGCGTGGTAGTTTATAATTAGTAGCAAATTAGAAATCTTCAACCCAATATTGTTTGAAAGGATGGTGCACTGATACATCAAATGGTTAAGAGCCTCAATACTCCTTGATAGTGCATTAGCTGTATTCTTTTGTGTGTTCTTGATAGTCAATAGTTATACCTTCTGCCCCCCACACATTAAGACCGAAAACAATGTGATAATCATGCTGTTCATTATGTACATATAAATTTACTATGAGCCACTGACTGTGGTGTATGAAGATTTAAGGTCCTTTTACATGAAAGCACAGACTGTGGTGTTCCAAGACTTAAGGTCCTTTTACATGAAAGCTAAATACTACTAACATTTTAAAGTTTCTTTAGTTTGCAAGAGTTTTTACAATCACTGCTTGTGCTTCAGGTGAATCACTAGAAAAAAAATCACCAGGTATGGTGCGGCTTCCTACGCCTAGCACTCAAGCTGCTACCCCACAATCATTGGAACCAGATCAGCCTGAAACAGATGCCATGGATTATGCTACAAATGAATCAGAAGCTGCAGGGACTGAGGATGCTGTTATGGTTTCTGTTGAGGATCAAAAGAATATTGATCCATTAGATAAATTTCTGCCCCCACCTCCCAAGTCCAAATGCTCAGAAGAACTGCAAGTAAGCGCTCTAACTGAAGAAAAAAATTGAATAAAACCACTACTTCATTTTGAAATGTGACAAAACTAAGCCTTTACTGTATAGTCATCTTGGTTCATTGTATACTTGGCCATTATGTTAAAGCATAAATTTCAAAATTGCGTAGGGTCTCAGTTTTTCAAATTCATATTCCTGGAGTGGTCAACTTTTCAACATTGTGATTATTTGATGCTCTGCAAGAGCCTGACATTTGAGCATTAGTTAGAACTTAGCTGTATATTCTGAAATGGTATAGCTACATTTGAGCATTAGTTTAATCACGTTGAATAAGTAAAGCTACATAAAAGAGGATGATTTTATATAGTCGATATTGAAAAATAAATAAATCTCAAGTAAGCATTGATAGAGTAGCAAAAAATATAAATTACTGCAACATGGACCAATAGGTATGAAGTGATTAGCTGTGATTTAGTGTACTAAGCTTCTGGTTGGTTAGTGTCGGAATCATGAACACTTTACTGGCTTATTTCTTACCTTGAATTATGTCAAACATGGTCTAAAGGTTATCTGGAATGTGGCTTCGATTTTTTTTAGATTCTCTGTTCCACTCAAGCATATTTCATTTTGGAATAGAGCATTGTGCTGATAATTCTGAAATTAAGACACCTAGGCAAAGAAGGGGTGTGACGTGTGATTGAAAAATCAATATATTAATGTGCAGAATGTTCTCACATTTTGGTATGTTAGTATTACTTATGTTATGCTGTAGAATATTCTCTTATCAGCTTTCATTCAAATCTAAAATTTTCTTTCTGATTGTTGCTTCAGGAGAAGATTAGTAGGTTTCTTGCTCTAAAGAAGACTACTGGAAGAAGCTTTAATGCAGAGGTGCGGAATAGAAAGGAATATCGAAATCCTGATTTCCTGCTGCATGCTGTGACTTACCAAGATATTGATCAGATAGGATCCTGTTTCAGTAAAGATGTATTTGACCCACATGGATATGACAAGAGTGACTTCTACGATGAAATAGGTTTGATTGCTTGTTTCCCGGATTTAGCTTACATGTATTCACTTTGTTAGCTGTCATGAAAACTTAGAATTTAAATGATATCTTTCCCATAAAAGACCACTTTTGTCTGTTTGGGGTTTGTGTTGGAATGTGTTTAGTGCCTCCTTTTCACTCAGTTGTTTGATGTTTATCTAGATCCAGATTTTTTCGGATTATTTCTTGTGGATTTTATCTGATACATCAACTTCTAGATGTTTGCAGGTTTAAACCTGCCAATTTTTCCAGCCTGAAATTTTCGTTGTGTTAAAAGGATTTGCCTATGAGAATATGTTAAATATGTGCAAGGGGCTAGTTTGATATGAAAATTCAAGCACACAAAGAACCATTTATAGAGATTTAGTTTTTGGTCTGAACGAATTGTTTTTTTTTCCACAGCTGTATTTGTCCTTTATTGCTGGATCCAGTTCCCCTGAGATGGGCGCATTACTTCCATTTCATATTTTCTGTTTTGTTCTTCCCCTCATGCAAAAGAATCATAGTTTTAATGTGTGTCTGCCACATATATTCATGTGCAAATTGGTGCACGAACATTATATTTTTGTGTAGGAGGCAGGATTAATTGTTTCTTTCGATGTTTTCTGATTTGTTCTCTGATTAATTTTATTTATGGTTCTTAAGTGCATTTACAAAATCACTCTGTACCATGAGTATTCACTAATAAGTTTGTACATGCACCTATATTACCATGAGCATAGTTATTTCCTAGTAACTTTTGGAATTAATCATTGCTTGAATACACTATTAGCAAATAAACTTGTGATGGGTGAATTTTGTCAGAAGATTTTTTCCACTTGACATAATTGTTGGTTTGAGAGATTTTTGCATGCCACAATCACAAATGGTCTTTCCAAAGTATCAGAAAAAGGAAGTCCATTCTGCTTATCAATGGTGGATCTGAGATATTCCCTACTATTATGCACTTACGGTTTCTTTATGTATTACTATTTCGTTGCTAACTTTGGTTGTTACTTGTCAGTAATTATTTTGAATTTTGCTGGCTGATTGTACAGATGCTGTTGAATTTATAGTATCAATTTTAATTGCCGTTTTTCTGAGGGAAAAACAATCATATTATATGTTCTGATATTTGCCTTTTAATTGTGCTAAATAGAAGCTGACATGAGAAGGGAATTTGAAAGGAAAGAGCAAGAAAGGAAAAAAAGTCAGAAGTTAGAGTTCACTCCTGGAGGAGTACAGCCAGGGAATGCTCTCCCTACACCAAAAATCAACATACCAACTCCAGGTACCCGTCTTACTCTTCAGCATATTACCCTTTTGAATACCGCATGTGGTTTACATTCTTGTGTTAGCCTGTCTTCTAAGGATTGAATGCTGTTTCTGATGTAGTAAACGTACCATCAGCTACTTCAGAAAGCATGGCTCGGGATGGTAGACACAACAAAAAGTCAAAATGGGATAAGGTTTTGTTTTATTGAAAATGATTTGCAGCTCTAAAAAGAATCATGTGTTTGAGATAATTGATTTATCGTAATGGGTTTCAGGTGGATGTTGACCAAAAGAGTTCTTTGACCACTGGAGGGCAAGAAAATCTTCCTGCTGTTGGTGCTCATGCCACACTCCTATCTGCTGCTAAAGCTGGTAGTGGATACTCAGCATTTGCGTAAGTTCATCTTCCGAGAATTGGGGGTTTTATTACCCCATTTACATTTTTTTATCTTAGTATTCTGCTCTAGTTTTGGGATTTAGTTAAGTTTGTACATGAAACATTTACAATGCATTTGCATTCTGCAATATTCTAGCAGTTAGGTATTTGAACGAGTCAAATTTGGTTCTGTGACAGGCAACAACGAAGGAAGGAGGCAGAAGATAGACGATCTAGTGATAGAAAGTCGGACAGAAGATAATGAAGCTGCCCATATTTGCCGTATAACTACTAACATGAAGATAAAGGATTGCTATAGTTACAGAGATTTCAAGACCGTATTCTGTGTAAAGAACATACGTCGTATGCATGGCCATCGATATCAATCCTACCTTCCTGTATTTTGGTGGCGACGTTACACTAGTGGTTCGTATATACTGGAACTGTAACACCCAGGTAAATCAACATGTAGTGAAATGCTTGACATGATGAGTTGTAATTTGGTTATAATCCATCTTGTGTCAGTGTCTGTAGTCAGATGCCTTCATTGATGATATGGAATCTAAGCAGAAAGGAAGGCCAGTCTCCTACTCTTTTTTGATTGGAAATAAACCAACCTTCTACTTTATATCTATTGCTAGTTGTTTACAACTAAATTACTTTTAACTGTTTAGTGCGATCTTTCCACCTACTGTTAACATGGCTCTCACTAGCACACGTTTTATTCCTCTATTTTCTTTGCCTCTAAGTTATGTCCCAAATCGTAAACAAATATCGTCTACTTTTTTTGTAAAGATAAACAAATTCATAAAATTATGCTAAGTCAAATTAGGACTTTATATTGTTAACTGAGTAGTAGAATTTATTTAGATATAAAATTTTTGCTACTCCGGCTAGCACACATTGATATCGGAGAAAAATAAGAGTTTGCAATACTATGATGGTATTAAACTATTAGCTCTATTGGAGAACTAAATAAGGCATTTTGAAATATAGTAATAACTTGGGTTCAAGACCTTTTTTGATAAGACAACAATTGAAGCCTTAATTACCTTTTGTAATTAATCTTCATTTTTATATGAATATATAAAGTTTCTAATCATTTTTCTTTATTCAATTTATATATACAACTATAACGCATGTCTATGTACACGACCTGAAATTGTCATAATGATTTAATGTAAATGAAGCATAGAAACTTTAAGAACAAAGCTAATTTTGTCTTTCCACTAGCAAGAAAGCCGTTGATATTTTAATTATTTCTTTGGATTATAATTTAATTGGAATCGGGCTAATGATAACATCAGAGGAATCTTTTCAACTTTGGGTATGAAAAGTATATTCCCTGTATCTCCAAAAATCCAATATTTCTACCAATTGTGTAGCTCAGGTGGTCTCTGCGACCCAGGAGGCTGCACATGACATTATAATTACCTCTAATCTCGGTTCTACTACACCAAGATGCTAATTTTTTTTTCCTTTTATATTTAACTCATTTTAATTTAGTCTATTTTCTATTTCACTTTAGTATAGTTCCTTTTAATTATTTTCATAATTATTTTACTTCTTTATTCATAGAACATGTGATTTTTTTTTCAAAATTACTGAATAGTTTCCTTTCATAAATTATGTTACTCAAAAAATATGCACTTGATCTTTTCATTTATTTTCTTTGTTACTTTAATTTAGTTTTAGTTTAATTTAGTTTTGTTCACATAAAACACTCACAAAAGTCTATTCTATTATTACACACATTACTAAATATCTTATTTTTTGTGCAAGTTCATTTTCCATTGATTCATTTTTTCTATCTACCTTGAATTTTAGTGTGGTCTATCGACGTCAGCGTCATTTTTATCATTAATCACTAGGCGCCGACGAGTAAATATCCCACATATGTTAAAAGTAACTTAAATACCCTACAATTGTTAACGGCTATGTGGGCTCCCCGACGACGAAATCCTGGCTTCGTCATTGAATCCAAATATACAATTTGTTTATGATCATCTTGCAAAATACTTCGTCCATCCCCAATTTTTTTGGAATGTCGATTTAAATTGATACAATATTTTTTTAAAATAGAATATTCATCTATGTTTTACTCACTCTTCATTTAACTTTGTAAATCAAAATCAAAATTTATAAAAACGCACCACTTAAAAGAAGAGTAGAAATATTATAAATCAGCAAAAGAAAAAAAAAAGAGTAAGTACAGTCACAATTACATGTTCTAACGGTAACATCTTGTTTTGGCAGTTCCTTAAGGGGTAATACCGTAAATAATGGAGCAAAAATACAAACAAAGCAAATCAAGAAACACTTTTTCAACACTGCCCTCTCTTTCACTGCATGTTCATATAAATATACGGTCCATTTCACACTGACTGTCTTTCTCACTCCCTCTCCCCCTTTGCCACCTTTTTCCACTCCCCTTTTCTCTATTCACTTCCCCTTTTGTTGACAAAGCTTGTACCTTTCATCACTGCAAACCAAGACTTCTTTGGTTTGCATTAGCTCCTGCTACATTCTTAGATTTGCTGAGTCCCTTTTGGAAGCTCGAGTGTGAGTTTAGTAGTGATGGCTGCTCCAAAACCAGAGGAAATAAGCCATCCACCAATGGACCAGCTCCAAGGCTTGGAGTATTGCATCGATTCTAATCCTTCTTGGGGTAGGCTGATTGATTCCTCCACTCCTTGTCCATTTTGTGGGATTTTTTTTATCATTTAATAATGCTATAAGCTTGTGAAAACAGGGGAATCAGCAGCAATTGGCTTTCAGCATTACATTTTGGCTTTAGGAACGGCTGTGATGATTCCAACCTTTCTTGTACCTTTGATGGGAGGCACCGATGTATGTAATCCAATCAATCACTATTTCATAAACTTAACTAATCATGAGTTTAGGTATTTATGATTTTTCTTCTTATTGGTTGTGGTTAGGATGATAAAGTGAGGGTGGTTCAGACATTGCTGTTTGTTGGAGGGATAAACACATTGCTTCAGACATTGTTTGGAACTAGATTACCTACTGTTATAGGAGGCTCATGGGCATTCATGGTCCCTATAATTTCCATCATCCATGATCCATCTCTGCAAAGTATCACAGACCCTGAAGTGGTATGTCTGCTTTTCTCCTTGTGTTTTTCTTGTAAATATGGTGTATAAGTTATGGATTGATTTGGATAATTGCTACTTGTAGAGATTTAAAAATACAATGAGAACAATACAAGGTGCTTTGATAGTAGCTTCGAGTGTGCAGATTATTTTGGGATATAGTCAGCTGTGGGCTATATGCTCCAGGTATATATCTCACTCTAGATAAATAAAGTCATAAAATGTAACTCTTTTACTATTTGTGACTGTGTTAATTGAAAGAAAAATGCTTTCTTGATCAGGTTTTTCAGTCCACTTGGGATGGCTCCAGTCATTTCTCTAGTGGGATTTGGCCTTCTTGATAGAGGCTTTCCAGTGGTATGTCTGTTCAATAAATCAGTTTCAGATGATCCTATTTTCTTATTGATTAGGCCAGGTAACTGATAAGCTGGTAACAGGTTGGAAGATGTGTAGAAATCGGCATTCCGATGCTAGTCTTATTCATTGCCTTTTCTCAGGTAATGCAAAGTGTCTTGATCAATTTGGAATTAACTGCAAGCTAAGTAGCTATGGTTCACTAAAATGCTTGTGTTTATGGGGGGTTTGTTGAATAGTACTTGAAGCACTTCCAAACTAGAGGTATCCCAGTATTGGAGCGATTCGCTCTTCTGCTGTCGGTGACTGTTATATGGGCTTACGCGCACCTCCTAACAGCAAGCGGAGCTTACAAGCATCATCCCGAGCAAACTCAGATGAATTGCCGCACAGATAGAGCAAACCTCATCTCCTCAGCACCATGGTTAGTTAGTTTGATGGGATGTCGTTTTCGTTGCCTATGAATGGAAAAACTCATGTGAAGTTTGGTTCTTGAATAGGATCAAAATCCCATATCCACTTCAGTGGGGTGCACCTATATTCAATGCTGGTCATGCTTTTGGAATGATGGCTGCTGTGCTAGTCTCCATGATTGAGGTACACATCAGAACTCTACATTTTTCAATGTTTTTTTCTTGAATGGTAATGTTTTCATAGATCTAAAATCCCTTTTTTTTTTGTATGCAGTCAACCGGAGCATATAAGGCAGCATCTCGTTTGGCAAGTGCCACGCCGCCTCCTGCCCATGTTCTTAGCCGAGGAATTGGCTGGCAGGGCATTGGGATCTTGTTGGATGGAATGTTTGGGACAGTTACTGGATCCACAGTTTCAGTGTAAGTGTTTTAATCTGTCTCAATGGATTTGTTGGCCTATTGTTTACTTTCTCTGACCTTTCTATATATGAAAACAGTGAAAATATTGGTCTTCTCGGAAGCACTAGAGTTGGCAGTCGTCGTGTAATCCAAATGTCGGCTGGTTTCATGATCTTCTTCGCTATTCTTGGTAAGCGATGCTACCATCTTATCTTATCATCAAAATGTACAAACCAAGTAAACAGATTGAACAGAGATAGTGACAAGTTTGAATATGTGCAGGCAAGTTTGGAGCATTATTTGCATCAATACCTTTCACTATATTTGCAGCTATATATTGCGTTATGTTCGGCCTTGTTGGTGAGCATCCTATTATCTTCTTCTTGTTGTTGTTCCAACATAAAATGTGATTGATTGATTGATTGATTGTGCGTGGATGGATATGGTGCAGCGTCTGTGGGGCTGTCGTTCTTGCAGTTCACGGACATGAACTCGATGAGGAACCTCTTCATAGTCGGGGTGTCTCTCTTCCTCGGACTGTCCATTCCCGAGTACTTCAGAGAATACACAAGTGCTGCTCTTCATGGCCCTGCTCATACAAAGGCTGGATGGGTCAGTTTCACTTTGTTTTTCTTCCTTGTTTCTGATGAAAATTCCATCATAACTCATTAGTGATGCAATGCAGTTCAATGATCTCCTCAACACCATTTTCCTGTCATCCCCAACCGTGGCCCTGCTCGTGTCTGTGTTCCTCGACAACACACTCGACTACAAGGACAGTGCCAAGGAGCGCGGGATGCCTTGGTGGGCCAAGTTCAGAACCTTCAAAGGAGACACGCGCAACGAGGAGTTCTACACCCTTCCTTTCAATCTCAACAGATTCTTCCCTCCATCATGATCAATGTCTGGACAGATCACCTTCTGTCAATTATTTTTTCATTTGTTTTAATCATCCCTTTTTTGCTCGGGTTATATCAGTTTAATCCAATAATGATAAATTTCATCATCATCTTCTTCGTCTTCTCGTCATCAAGCACAAAATTTAATCTCATTACAACTCAAAATAGGCAAGAAGGCAATTGATTTTAAAAAAATGAACTATTGATCATCACTGCACATGCAGTCTCTGCATCTAGGTTGTCGATAAATGCTTCTACCAGGTCGTCTGAGGCGCACTCTCTGACCTTCCTTGATCATCTTCCTCACTCTCTTCTCGAAACTATGCCAAGTGATGGTGCTGTTTTCTTGCAAGATTGCAGCCAGCCTCTTCTTGCTCGGCCTCAACGTTGGGGCATCTCCTCCACCATAATACGTCCGGAAACCAGACACTAGGGACGACAGCTGACTCCCGGAGTCTGTTATGGCAAATACATCCGAAACGCCACATGCAATAAAGTCCAATGCTGCAAGCTGCATCAATCCATCCATTAATAACAAGACTTAACAAACAAACAATATTCATCAAATTTGAATGTTAGAAACGCCTAAGTTCACCTGAGATGAAAAATTCCTGAATGGTTCGAGTTCAGTGGGTGAGAGGAGGTCCTCTTTCGTCACCAGATTAGGATAGAGGTTGACTAGAGGAAGCATCCTTGATTCGCCCCCGTAGATTTGGGATCCAGCAAGATAGATGTATGTTCCACGATCGAATCCAAGAGAAGCTAGAACGAGGGCAGCTTCTTCTGGTGTCAAAGGGCATCTCCCCATCTTCCTCAGTTCTTCGGGAGAAGGCGGTCTGCAGCCATGAAAACAAAAAGTTTAGTACTATTAGGGGAAGCTAGAAAGAGCTGTGGTTCATCATTTTGTGTTTTTTGATTACTTTGCTTTCTTCAAACGCTCGAGAAGGAGAGGGAAATGCTCCTCTCTGTATGCTTGGAGTTGTGTTCTTTCTCTCTCCCCGCCTCCGAAATCACACATAGAATAGGCCACCATATCAACTTCAAATCTCAAATGCAAGGCCAGATATTTGGAAGGATTTGCTGCCTCAACACGCTCCGTTGGGATGAAGCTTCCAAGAAGCTGTCTATCCAACAAGCTTCTTGAAGCTCCGTATTTCGTTATCCTCTTCACCAATAAGGTTGCGAGTTTCTGTATTTTTGGTACGAACTTTAAGGCGTGGAAGTTGCATTTGCATCTGAGTTTCTGCACATATTACACAATCAGAAACTGTTAACAAGAAGGAGATGAGTGAAAAATGGCACTGTGTATAGACTTCACCTGGAGATGAGAAGGCACTGATTCGAAGCCAAGCCTATTGCCAAATCCAAGGAAATGCACAACTCCATTACGCGATAATATTGGAGATATGTTTCGTATGTATTCATCAGGCGTTGCCTCCTTCGAAAGGTCTGCATCTGTTATCTGAAAAAAAAGGTTTAAGAGAGGCCTTAGAGAAAACTTTTCTGCAGAAACTCGAGGTTGAATAAGCGACGTACTAGGCTGCCAACGGCCTCAAAATCAGTCGATCTCAGATGAAGAGGGAGCTCCTTTACAATATCTACATCATCCTTCAGCATGTTCATAAATGTCTCCTCTTGATAAATATCACTAAACTGGCTGCAGATAACCGATATCAGTAAAATCGTTATCACATCAAACGGAGATTGAAAGAATGAAGCTAAGTTGCATTTAAATGATAGTCTCCACCTTGGATCCTTCCACACATTGCTATAAAGAAATTTTGGAATCACTAATGTTGCATTTAGTAGAGATGCTACAGCCACAGCATTACACACCTGCACAAATAGCCTAAAACTCTCATCTCAAATGCAAAGACACAAACAAACAACGCGAGACAGTTATCAGTGCACGTACAGCGACTCTCTGCTGATTTAGGCCTCCGTTTGCACTGACCAGTATAAAACCGGTGGTGTTTTTCGCGTCCCTGCCCTGACATACACAAATGGTTAAACAAGTTGGTTGGCAACAAGTTTGGTATCAGTTAGGAGATATAGATGCACCTTTTCTGGTTCCTATTCGCGCAGGGCTTCCAAGCAGCTGCCTCGGGATGAGTTTCCTTCCAAAACTCGGTTACATTTTTTTCGTGGTCTATCTGTACAACAAACAAATCAGACTTAAACTGTCTTTCAAGTTTCCACCCATAACACCACAAGTAGGCTTTCGAATAAGACCTTTGCAAGTGAAAACGACGCCATCTGCACTAGCCGGGAGTACATGACCGGCCCTCTTTCAATTTCCTCATTTTCAGCATTTAAGTCCTGCAACACAAGCAAAATTAGTCCATAAAATGTAAATGCAGATTGAAATGGTGTAGATTTGTTTACCCTTGGTGCATAAGCTGGTGTGGGGCCATTCTTGAGGAAAGTGGGATCAAAGTAGGAGTACATGAATGAATCTAGCAAGAAAAAGAATCCGAGCAGCGCGAAGGTGAAGACAACGGATCTCACATGCCTACGAGGCCACCAGGCGTGGCGTTTGCCAGCATAAGCTCCTTTACCATAAGCACTGAACTTGGCATAGTCATTCTTGAATCCTTTCACCAACATATGATCCTTCAATCCGGATGAAGCATCGAAGCTTAACGAATTGGGACGAGGGCCTTGCTTTCCTCCCATTTCTTCTAAACCTTTTGAATCCTAAGTAAGATCACAGTGAAAAAATCTTATCTTTAGACACATTATCAGCCTAAGAATGCATGAACACACCAAACTCTGTAGCTTTGATTTTATTTCTTCCACTTTCTTTTGTGTGAGATGATATTCATGGGGAAAAAATGGAGGTTTGGTGGGAAAATGGAGCAATGGGATTAGATGAAGCAGAAACATCAAGAATAAGCAGGGATTGCAAGTTAAGTTTCAGTTGTTGGTACAACATATTATTAATATGGGAGTAAATATATATTGTTAGTAATGTATTTTCAAGAAAAAATCACATTGTCAAAAGCAACTATCTACCGAACAGAGTTGGTATATATTTTATAAAAAAATCTCCATGCTTTGTTTTGAAGAATTTGAGGGAAAAAAAGAAGGCTTGGCCACTCAAAAAGGCTTGTTTTCGGCTAACACAAAGTTGACACGCGTCTTTCGTGGGCCCTTTTCAACTGACTCAACTACCGTTTAACTTCGCTCCATTTTATGTAGTATGTACATGGACTCTTCAACATTTGGGCTGACCCAGCCCAACCCAAAATTCGCTGGCCCCAAATTTGTTAGGCCAAAAACCGACCCGGCCCATCGGAAGTCGTCATGTACACCTTTTTAATCTGTAATTTAATTTTGGCCGTGACTCATGAATAGTGGCGGATCCAGGATTCATAAACGGAGGGAGGGGGTGAAATAAGAATTACTCCTAGTAGGTTGGTTTAGGGCGAAAATGACATTTTTTTCGATTTTTGGGGCGACGTAGGGGCAAACGGAGGGTGCAGACATGGTAATTTTACGTCCGAATAAGAGGAAATTAGTCGCATGGAGGGGGCGACCACTCCCGCGCCCCCCCAGATCCGCCAGTTCATGAACAGCTTATATATCTTTGATAAAAAACCCATCTTATTTTCTGTTTTCAAAATCTTATACGTAACTATCAATATACAAATATGCTAATAGCATGATTAATTATCTCCGCAATATACCCTTCAATTTTTTTTAAAATATTTTTCTTTCTCTAAATATATGATTTTATTTCTTTAACTTGCAATTCTCTGACTAATTATAAGCTTTATTATCCAAATTCTATGACAATTTATAAGTTCTTGATACATAGCATTTTATAAGCTCTTCAAACATGTATTAGTTGGACCATTTAGTTTTGTATTTGGACTATGACTAAAATTTTTAAAAATAGGTCTCTTTGTATATGATATTGCAAAAATGAATAAATTTGAGAATAAGCAAAACCGATAAATTATTGTGAGGGTATTTTTGAAATTTTTGGATTATAAATCCTTGAGGGGTCATAAAATAATAATCCAAGTGTTGATCCAGTTATCTATCATGGACATAATCATGTTAATATCTTTAAAGGCATCAATATTTAAATCCTGAAATAAAAAGATACTCCGTCAATATTTCCCATGTTTGGTGCAGACTTAAATTTTAGTAGTTGGAGTATATATCTTCTATATCTAAAACTGATGGCATTATAGAATTGACTGATACCTTGAATCATTTATTAAGAGAATTCAATGATTTAAGTTGAAAGACGTGTACAACTGGTTAATAACTACTAATCACATAAACAACAAAACTCCAAAATGTGTGTGCTACTGTACAAACCACATTCTCCACATTGATGTCGATGTTGCTTGGCTTCTCTCTCCCAAACTACAATTGTAATGATCAATGCCAGCCTACACAATACAGTTGTCTGTAACTATATCCACTATACTCTCTTTTATTTGCACTAAAATTGTGTGATTATTGTAAGCAATATATTCCAAATTAGAGTAACTTGTAACAACCCAATAATTCATGTCTGCTTCACAATATGTTATCTATCAACATTTAATGGTCTCTGACAGAATAAGTTGTTTCATTATATAGTACTATTACTCAGCCCCTCAAAGAATATGTAGATTAGAGAGAGATGAGTCAGTCAACTTCTCAAAGAATATGGAACTCCACTATCTTTGGTCAAGAAAAGTATGTCATGTAAACTGATCATATGCATACATTGACATTGTGAATTGGTTGTGTAAGAGGTGCTAATGGATCAAGAACTGAGAGATAAGAGTGAAAACTGTGATAGTTTAAGACATTTGGAAACTGTGATTGCAATGGGAGGCAGAGACTTGGAAGAAGGTGGAAACAAGACATTGGTGGTGGATGTGGAGAGGGGGGAGGCATGTTCGTCTGGCTCGATGATGGAGGCTGTGGTGGGGAACGAGAGGGTCTGTAGAGTGTGCCATTTGAGTGCGAAGGAGATTGGGAAGAGCGGTGCTGAGTTGATTGATCTTGGATGCGGATGTAAAGGCGAGCTTGGATTCGCTCACTTGCAATGCGCTGAGGCTTGGTTTAGAGTTAAAGGGAACAGGTAAGTAACTCTGTCTTATCTTATCTGTTTAGTTTTGTAGTAGTTTGCTAGTTGATTCATGTATGAGTTTTGGTTTCTTGAATTTGGGTTGTAGATTGTGTGAAATATGTGGCGAGGCTGCGATAAATATAAGTGGCACCGGTGACAGCAGTTTTGTGGAGGAGTGGAACGAGAGGCGATGGAGTGATGGGAGCAACAGCAGTGCTTCAGATGGAAGCAGAAGATGTTTGCAGGGGCAGCCACTTTGTAATTTCTTGATGGCTTGTTTAGTTATAGCATTCATTCTCCCTTGGTTTTTTCGAGTAAATTTGTTTTGATTTTCCTGTATATGCAACACTCAGTAGCTTCAATTTGATTCTTGATATTGTTTGTTCAATCAAGAATGATCAGAGATCAGCAATGGCCATATCAATTAATCAAAATGTGTTGGGAATAGATAAAAATGGAAGCAATTGAAGAATTCTTGACAAACTAAAGCACCCTTCTACAAATTAATGAATATGGAAATGAAAAAGGGGGAAACTTAAGGTAAGTTAAAGCATTAACGGTCATTGAACAACTTAGATTCAAGGAGAGGCGTCGGTCAGCGACTTGCTTAGGAGCTCTACAAGCTCGCTCTTCTTGAGTTTGGAATAGCCCTTGATCCCTTTGGATTTGGCAATTTCTTTTAGCTCGGGAAGTTTCATTTCTGCCAACTTTATGGCTTGATGCTCGCTGTCATCGTCTATTTGTGATGTTTCATTTGTCAGCTCAGTTTCATCCCTTGGAATTGCGATAGTAGGTGACTGAACTTGTTCTCTAGGGCTTGACAGAGAGCGTATTGGAGACCTCCTGGTGAAACTTGATGGCAGCCTTGTTGATATATGTTCTGCAGCTGCAGCTGCAGCACTCTCCTTCTCCTTCAGCGAATCCTTTTGAGTATCGAGAAATTTATCGCCTTTCTTGGCTACAGATTTCCCTGTCATGGAACAAACTCTATTTCAGATCAATCAGGACACTAAAGCAAATGATAGTGAAACTCCACATAACATCACAAATCCAATTATTGGCACAAATCAGATTTCACCTTTTTGTTGTGATCGTTGTGTTCTTGATTGATGAAGAACATCCAGAATTGATTCAGCCGAGGTTGAGGGCGAGGGAGAGAGCCTATCTTCAGCTGGCTTGGGAGTTCTCTTCTTGGGATTTACTGTCTCCCCTTTAGAGATCGAAGATTGTATTCGCTTAAAGAGGGCTAGGATTTCTTCCTTGTTAGGCGGCAGAGATGAAGATTGAGCACCATCATCTGCCCCATCTGTTTTAGGTGTCCTTCCCGAATAAGGGTTCTTTTTATTTTGCCTTCCTTTCTTTCCATCATCAGCTCTTACGCTCAATACCAAAGATCGATCAGATATTTCTGCCAAATTGAACAAGCTGCATCAAGAAATGATACCTCAGTTCGGTGTTGGAAACAGATTCACACGAAGTGCTAATGAATTCACAAAAACTGTGGAGAAAAAAAGAGATAGATGCAAATACATTAAGGGGTCATTTGGTTGTCATGTTTACGTGTGACTAAAGGTCAAATCTAACCTTCTCTTGTTCGGTTGCATTTTTCTCCACAACGTCAACATTACATTGTATCTCATGATTATCCATCTCGCTTCCACTCCTATGACTAACTTAAACCTGGATAAACCTCATTTTAGCTTATCCCATGTTGTATCTCATTATTATCTTGTCCAACGAACTGAACGCGAGGTAATATCCTAGCAAATATCATATCTTGCATCGCATGGATAAGGGGAAAAATTAATTTCCACATAATGTATGACGTAATGCACCAAATTTCTTGTGATTGATAGCTCTTGAACAGTGTGAAACAGAATTGGCAGAAATGAAGGCTCTGTCGCGAGCAGATTGAGGGTTTCCTCACCAAAAACTAGTACTACTAAAATTCTTGTTATCCCAATCTCGAATCCAATCATGATTCCAAAGAGCAACATAAGGAAGCATAATTCCACCCATATTAACGATAAAGCTAAAAAAATACCAACTGCAATTTGAAAAGGAACGAATCTACACAGCAGCAAATTGACGTAATCGAAAATTCAGGGAAAAGAAATAATCGAAGAGATGAGGCGAGATTTAATTAGTACCTTTAATTGAGAAGTATGGTTGCCGGAATCCGAGTGGGGCGAATGCAGAGAGAAATGGAAATTGAAGAACGGAGTGCGGATTGAGAAGGCATCCTCCCATATTTTCTGGCGAAGTTTTGCAGTGAGAATAAAATGCAAAGAATCAGCGAAGTCACATACACCTCATCTCGCACAATCCGTACGTGTATATTATCCAATCCAGAAATTAGTGTAATTCAATTTTTTATATATTGAAATTAATATTTATTTGAAAATTTATAATTTTATAAAGTAATATACAATACTTTTATGCATATCATTTTATTAAATTAAAAAATAATACAGTATATACGTCATCGAGTACGATAATTTTTTTATTCTAAGTTTATACTTCAGTTATTATAAAAACGGTAAGCCAAAAAAACATGATCTTTCAGTCTCAAATAGGGAAGTGAAATAAATTTCTAAATTGTGTACTGATAATTAAATTATATATTTCCGCAAATGGCACTCTTTAAAGAAAACAATATCCTTATATTGCCAAATCTGGTGTTTGTAGTTTCGCTCCAAAATCAAGTCAAAATAAAAAATTTCTTATTTGCATGTGATCTTTGTTATTCTACAAGACCACTCCTTTAATATAGCAAGAGCTTAAGAAGATAGATATATAGTTATTCTCTCATAAGAAGCAAAGTTGGTAGCACAATATTGGACGTTAAAGGTTGAAATGTGTTAGGTTTTAGTTATAGTGTAGGTCCTTTCCCTAAATTACGAAGCTCAGTGTATTTATAAAGAGGAAGATTAGGTGGCAAACTCGACTTTCCATGCTATATAATGTTCCACATCCCAAGTAGCAAACGGAGCACATGATTAATGGCCATGATCATGTGTGTGTTATGCTAAAAAGTCACTAATTAGATATATTTAATGGAAAAATACATTCTTAGGTCCTTATACTTTAGTCAAAATGTTCATTAGATCATTGTACAATTTTTTCATTTTAATAGGTCCTTATACTTTTCACAATATTTTTATCAGGTCCTCGTACATATTTTTGTTTTAGTAGGACCTTATACTTTTATCATAACTTTCATTAGGTCCTTGTACAATCTTTTATTTTAGGGACTATTTTACATTTATCTTAGATAATAATCTAAATTTAATTAAACTTAATGAACTTTTTAATATTCCATTATTTAACTTAGCATAGTCTATAAAGATAATATCATCTTGTTATCCAATAATCTCAATAAGTTGTAGAGAATAATAAAAAGATTAACCGTGATGATTGAAGATTAAAATCGAAATTTTTTTTAGAATAACTATCCGAATTTTCAATTAATTATTTATATTTATATTGAAAGATATGTTTCCCTGAATATTTATAATCATAAGATAAGTTAAATAATAAAATTAAAAGGTTCATTGAATTTAATTAAATATAATTATTATCTAAAATAAAAGTAAAAAAATATCTTAAAATAAAAAATTGCATAAGGACCTAATAAAAGTTATAATCAAAGTTTAAGGATCTACTAAAACGAAAAAATTGTACGAGGATGTAATGAAATTTATCAGAAAGGTATAAGGACTTATTAAAACGAAAAAATTGTAGGACTTAATTAACATTTTGATTAAAGTATAAGGACCTAAGAATGTGTTTTGCCCATATTTAATTTGAATTTATAATTGTCATATTAACAAGACCTCGAAATTAAAAAAATAAAGAAACTAATATTTGCACCATAATATGGGATGAAGGTTCCCACATCCACATGCATGTCCGAGTGCCCAACCCAAACTATAATACTAACACGTTAGGTTTGGTAGATAAAATTAAATACTCCCTCCGTCCACTCAAGATAACCACATTCTTGAGTGGCATGAGATTTTATGAAGTGTTGTTAGATTGAATAAAGTAGAGAAAAAAAAAAGTAGTTGAATATTTTAATGAGGAGAGATGAGAGAGTAGATTATTTCCAACAATAGAAAGTGGTCATCTTGACTAGAACAAACAAAAAAGGAAAGATGACCATGATATGATTCTTTGCAGAGTTAGATAAATGAATTCATGCCCTACCCATTAAACACATGAACCAAGGCAAAAACTCCTCAAAAAGATACATAAACCTTCAATTGCACGCTCCCTTCATTAAAGGAATGCACGTCTTTGCCTCCAAAATTGACACACCCAAAACAAAGAGAAATGAGAACCATATGGCAATTTTAAATGAAATATTATCAAATCCAACTCCTATGCAAATAAAATAGTACTACTACTATATGTCATCTTATTCGAGTGATTTTCATTGAGATATGGTCAGAGACAACATTTGTTGAAATAAAAAGTCAACAAAATAAACTCACCAAACAAAAAATTACTACTAGTATTACTTCCCAAATCAAAACAAGAACACACTTAATTTACCAAATCAAAGTCACACTTTCTTGCAATTCGCAAGGAAAAAACTATCATTATTCAATGAATCAAATCAACCAGTCCAAAAAAAATAGTACAGCTCAAGAAGATGATCAAAAAAACAGATTCTTGCATCTAAACATAAACAAAGTTGAAGAGGTATAGTACTATTTTAAAGTAAAGCCAACAGCATTAAAAAGTGAAATCAGCCAGTTTTATATTCTTATTTGTTTTTACCCTTTTTCATTCTTCTCCACATCACAAGTAGTCAACAGAATTACCTCTTCAAACACACACAAAAAAAAAAGAATAATCCTTTCATTTCGATTTTCACCCCTTTCTCTTTCTCGAAATTCTTGCACCAAAATAAATCATAGAAACAAACTCAATGAACTCATCTTTTTAATGTCACATCAAATCATAATCCCCTAACCTAATCAACCAAGAAAAAAAATTCAATCTCATTTACAACACTTAGCTAAAAGAACCAAGAAAACAATCAAGAACACAATTGAAGAAATACCAATCGCAAAACCAAGAACAACCTTACTAGGCCCATTGCTACGCTTCTTCTTTTCCCCCACATTCTCATCTTCATCATCATATTCCCATCGCTCGACTCATCCGCCAAACATGAATCCTTCTCCGGCGGCGGCGACAGCGGCAGCCCCGTGCTTATCACAAGCAGCAATCCCAAGATTCAAATTTTCACCGACTTTAAACACCTCCAATCCTTTTATAAACATCGAATAAAAATATAAGACAGGATCAGTGCTTATGATTTTATTTTCCCAAATAGTTTCATGGCATATAATTATAAACCAACCATCAAATGGTTGCAACCATGAAAACACATCAAATTTGAAGACAGAAAAATGTGAGAAATGTCAAATGAGATACCTGGTGACGACTAGTCCTTGGTGATAATAGAAGGCACATGGCGGACTTTGTGGAAATCCTGTCCCGATGGTGATACCCTATTTTTCAATTCTGGCATTTCTTTAATTACGAGTATATGAAGGGTGGAAATCGCTCTCAATCCCTCCGGAACCATCTTCAGACAAGAACACTCTCCAATTGTTAATTTAGAGAGAAGGGGCAAGGCTCCTGCCTCTACTCTCAACTCCCTCAACTTTGGTAAACCTCTTAGTGTTAGCCTCTTGAGGCGAAGAAAACTGTTTGCTGGACACCTCATCTTCTCCCCAATAAATGATTCCCAATATAATCGCAATTGTATCAAGCAAGGAAGCTTTCCTAGTATCCCCATTGGATCATCCACAATCTCGGAATCAAACATATCCAAACACCCAAGTTTCGAGCTCAACAGATCACTCCCGCACTCTGCCAGCGCCTTCCCTAACTTCAAGCAGATACTCAAATCATAAAGATTGGGACATGTCAAAGCCTTCTCCAGCATTTGCTCACTTGTTAAGTTGCAACTTCCTTCAATAGAAACAGAACAATCCCGTATCTTGTTCCAGTTCATAATGCCATTCATGATAGCCGACAAGCTTTCATTATCGTGTATTATTGCCATAAAACGTTGGAGATTCTTCATTCTGCCCATACATTTAAGTTCATGGTATCTACTATCAAAGCATACTAGAGTCTCCAACTCATATACTTCCTCATCCAATCTTAGTCGATAATTTCTAATGTTTTCATTTTCATAGATAGGAAGAAGCAAGTGTTTTAATTGCAACATCTCCTTAAAAACATTTGGAACTTCAACATTCGCTGAACCTGTTAAATCAAGGGTATCCATATATACCAAATTCCTCATGGATGACGGTAGCTTAGCAAGTTCACATCGTTCTAGACGCAAACATCTAAGGTGAACAAGTTTAGTGATTCCTCTCGGTAACTTTCCTCCTGCAAATTTGAATCTCATGATAACTAGATCTCTCAACATTTTAAATTTCTGAAAATCAACTATACTTTGTGGGGGAAACTCAACAACATTCGATCCTATGAGATTGGATATTCGTAGAGACCTAGTATGTTTGCTACTATCTTTTGGGCAAGTGACTGTACGCTCGTGTTCGACTTCACTTCTGAAATGGATAGCCAAATGTTGTATTTTCATATGTGAGGAAGCTTCCTTTAGTAAGGTACTAAGCTTCCCACCTTGATACTCCATACTCTGCACACCAAAATCCTCCATTTTCCCCAATTTCAAACATAGTTCTCGTACTACGTCATGAAGTTTGCATGCAAAATATTTTCCGTTTCTATTTGTGACATCATAAGCTAACCGAATTTCAACTTGAACGATGGACCTGGAGGCCAACTCATTTAAGTACAGTTCTGCGATGTGCATTAAACTTTCCTTCTTGTCTCCAGTGCTCTCATATGAAATCATGCCTTGTGCTATCCACATCGTATATAGATCCAAAGCAAGTATGGTTTCGTCCTCGTTGAAGATACCCATATAGAGAAAGCAAGGCTTCAAATAATAGGGTAGACTTTCATAGCTTAAGTTTAGCACTCCATCAATCTGCTTTTCATCTCTATACATGACTTCTTTGATATCCTCATTTACTAACTTCCACTCCACCATCAAGTTTTTATTTCTCAATACCCCGCCAAGTAAAGAAATTGCCAACGGCAAATAACCACATTTTTGCACCATTTCCTTCCCAATTTTCTCAAAGCTTTCTTCCAATGCAAAGTCTGCATATTGAATTACTCATAAATGACGATCAATTGAATATTGAAATTGATTATGCAGGTGTTTGATAAAGTTTACATGTTCTTAAAAACAAGGTAAGAGTTGTTCAAAATAAGCTCCAATAAGCTTTAAGCACTTTAAAATATTTTACTCAACTTAATTTATATATCCATATGGAGAATTCACAAAATAGTTCTACTATGCTTTGTTTTCGAATATAGACTTATAAATTCATTTGTCTATAATTTTATCTCTATCCATACTATGATTTTCTCTCTAATCATAATTTTCTCACTAGCTTCACTACAAAAAAAAAAAAAGAATGGCTAAGGACGTATTTTAATGCAATTAAAGACACTAATTTGCGTTTGTAAATATACCACTAATGCTACCGACCTGGAATGTTTCCATGCTGAAATGCTTTGTATTTGAGTAGTTCCAATGCAGCATCCATATGCAAAAGACCATGTTTGACTGCCAATCCAATCTCTGCAACCTTTTGTTTCCGTGTTGTCACTAATAGTTTGCTCTGCGAATCGTGGGCTGTGAATGGATGCTTCAACTCATGCCAATGAGAAAGTTCCCAAACATCATCCAAAACTATGAGACATCGCTTTAATCTTTGTATCTCACTTAGTCTCTGAATCAACTCTAAGTTGCTCAGACTCGAAACCTCCCCTGTTATTCGTGGCTCACTGTTCACACTTGAAATATTCTTCTTCTTTGGATTCTCTAGTTGCCTCAGAACATCCTCCCAAACTGACCGACTCTCGCATTGCTGCGTAATGCAAACCCACGCCAAGCGATCAAAGTCTGTCGTCTCGTTGTAGAGCTTCTTGGCAATTGCGGTCTTGCCTGAGCCTCCCATTCCCCACACTGATATAATCCGATCCTCTGTGTTTATCCCTAGGTGATGAACAAGCTGCTTCAGCTCATCCTCCATGCCTAGGAAGCAATCTCCCATCTCCAAATCGGGGAAAGTCTTCCTTGACATGTTGTTTCTAGCCGAGCTTTGCCCCTCTCCATTTGGATTGATGATTATGCTTCTTCTTATTCCGATTGCTTGCATATCGTTGCGTATCCTCTCCAGATTTAATGTAATTTGTGAAATCTCGGAGCCTAATTGGTAGAGTTTGTTGCAATCTGTCAAAATACAGGAATATTTGCAGACGAACTGTGTGAGGCCTCTTCTCCTTGAAGAAACATGATAAGCTGCATGTCTTTCAATGGCGGATTCGGATCTGTAGACGAGATCTCTAATCTCCGAGATCCAATTGAAGAGGTTCTGCTTTCATGTCGTCGTTTGTCAGCGTCTTGGAGGAAACACTTCATCTCTTTGAGCTGCCTCTCAAGATCCTTCACTTGGTCGCCCACACCAGCTAAAAACCTTCCCTCTTCCAATAGCAAATCACGAATGGTCTGTAGAGCAATCGACACCACTGCCTCTGCCATTGCAACAATTCCGAGCTTTGATTGTTAATTTGGTCAACACTTTGATGTGAAGAAAGAATGAGCGAAAGAAACAAGAGAGGAAGTATAAACATAACAACATTAATTAGCATGTGATTAGCAGATTAGTGGCTTAATTGTCAACTATGTAGGCAGTTTTTAATTACAAGGTTCTCCAATTAACGTGCGATGAAGAACAAAGTAGACGTGTTATTCTTTTATACTCTTGTTAGCAGGTCATTAGTGGTATAAATGTCAACTAGTAGACATGTTCTTCTTTTCCATTTGTCTTCAAACAAATGAGTGAAACCTTAGAGATGATATTCTCCAATTAGAAATGAAAACCAAATCTGGAATAATATTTTTCCGCAATAAAGTCATTAAAATTTCATTTAAAAAAATATTATGTTAGTCGGAATAATATTCTTTTCAATGAATGAAAAATAGTCACAGCCGGAAGCTGTGAAGATAATCGACAGTGATATAATAGCAAAACCAATACACCATCAACTATACTAAAATAAAAATACAGAAGGCAATAAAAGACGAAAAATCAAGTAACAATCACCAAACATAAGCCTCACAAAGCAATTTCAAATCCGTAGATGTATCAATCTTCCCCGCACACAACAAGTCCAAAGACCCACATAGCAAACAATATAAAATCCTCAAACAAATAATGAAGATCACAAATACCAAACAATACAAAATACTCGAATCAATATTTGAAGATCACAAGTAGCCAAAAAAAAGAGAGCTCATTAAGCAAAACAAATCCTAAACCGAAGTCCTAAAATGAGCATCGGCTACCCAAACAAAATATGACGGACTGTAAAAATTGGGTGTTGCCTACCGTAAATCGGATGTCTCTATCAACTAGGTAATTTGAAAGCAAAGATGAGTCAACCAATTTACCCGAGTGATGCCTAAGACCGAGGCATTGTCATACTTGATGGCTGATGCAAGCTGATATAAGGCGACAGGAGAGCACATCAATATCTTGCTGCAAAATCTCTCTTCTTGACAAATCCTTCTCTGATGCAATACTCTCTAGTCATAGGCAACACAAGCGAATCCACTGAGCAAGAATTCGACTACTCCACATGCTCCAAGTGGCTCTGTGCTGCAGTGCTGGGCACCAATGCCGGTCTTGCCTCAACCGCATCGCCCATGATGAGCAATGAGAAGAAAGGGGGTTTGCAGAATACGATTCAGGTGACGGCTCTTGCGTTTTCAGTTGGTGCGATGGTGCCATTACTGGAGGCCTAGTTTAGCAAGGAGTATGAGGTGAGGATGGGGGCGGCACTAAGGTTTTACTGAGAAGTGCTGATTATGGTTTGACTGATGTTTAGTCACTAAATAACCTTAGCTTGAAGCAACGAGAGATGTTGAATGCAATTTGCAGCAGTTGGTATATCATATTTGAATGTAATTTGAAGATTGAGTACCATCATCCGCCCCCTCTGTTTTAGGTGCCCTTCCCGAATAAGGGTTCTTTTTATTATGCATTCCTTTCATTCCATCATCAGCTCTTATGCTCAATACCAAAGATCGATCAGATATTTCTGCCAAATTGAACAAGCTGCATCAAGAAATCATACCTCAGTTTGGTGTTGGAAACAGATTTACATGACGTGCTAACGAATTCACATTAGTAAAACCTACAGGGAATGATCCACATTAATTAGTAAATCACCCAATGTATACCAAATTTGCAGAAATGAAGGCGGAGCTGATCGAGGGTTACATCACAAAAACACTAGTACTAAAAATTTTGTTATCCCAAGCTCGAATTCAATCATGATTCCAAAGAAAACCTAAAGAAGCATAATACCGCCAAATAAATTAGCAGTACAGCAAATATACCTGCTATTTGCAAAAGCGTATCTACACAGCAGCGAATTGACGTAATCGAAGAGATGAGGCGAGATTATATTACTACCTTTAATTGAGAAGTATGATTGCCGGAATCTGAGTGGGCTGAATGCAGAGAACCATGGAAATTGAAGAACGGTATGCGGATTTAAAGGCATCCTCCCATATTTTCTGGTGAAGTTTTGCAGTAAAAATACTACTAAAATGCAAAGAATTGTGTATATCCACTGAAAACTACTCCCTCCGTCCCTCATAATGTCCCCCATAATTTTACACACTTCACTTTTACCATTTTTGGTACTCATATTCCACTAACTCATTTCTACTCACATTTTATTATAAAACTAACATTTTAAAAGTAGGACCCACATCCCACTAACTTTTTCAAGTCACTTTCCATTAGATTTCTTAAAACCCGTATCGGGTCAAAGTGGGTAAAATTATGGGGGACGGAGTGAGTACTTTAATTATTGTTCTCTTCCATTCTTTTACTTAAATTGTTCGTTAATTCTATGTCATTTTAAATGCACATATTATTATGGGATGGAGATAATATTAAATAAAATAAAATACTTACTACTCCTATATTAGAATTAATAGTTATTTGAAATAGAAATTTATAGAATAACTACTGCAATTTTATTAAATTATTATAGTAGTAAAAAATAATAATATAGCTCATCAAGTATGATCAATGTTTGGTAAGTAAAAATTCAAATAATATATACTACTAAATCTTGTATGATCAATGTTTGGTAAGTAAAAATTCAAATAATATATAATATATACTACTAAAAAGTTATTATAAAAATGGTAAGACAAAAAAACTTGACCACTAAATCTTAAGTCCCAAACAGGGAAGTGAAATTGTAGATTACTAAAGGAAACAATATCCTACTAATGTATTGCCAAATCTAGTGCTTTTAGTTTCGTTTCTGAATTAAGTCGAATAATGAAATAATAGTATAGTTATGTTTGCATGTTAGCTTCGTTATTCGTCAGACCTCTACTTTCCTTTTCCCTACTATCTAATTATCTTTTCCATGGTTTTAACACTATTCAATTAATCATGAAATAATCCCTTTGATGTACCAAGATCCTAAAGCAAAGTTAAAATTAGTTATGTTTTGGTTTGCACATGGTCGATGCCTAAATTACGATTTACGAACCTTTTTTTTATAGTACTTCCTCCGTCCCATAGTAGATGTCACACTTGTGAGATGACACAAGATATTAGGAGATGTTATTTTGTGTCTTAAGTGGTGAGAGAAAATATAATTTTGTAATTGATGTGAGAGGGAACTTTTTCTAAAGGAAGAAATGTGACATCTTTTATGAGACAAACCAAAAAGGAAAGTGTGACAATTACTACGAGACGGATGACGTGTAAAATTTTGCATGTTTAAGATTTAATTATGACCTCCCCAAAATAAAAGAAAAAAAAATTGGATTTGGAAGTGAAATTAGATTGCAAACTTGATTTTCCAGGGAAGATACAATGATGTTGATCCCAACCCAAGTAGCAAACGGAGCACATGACTAATGGCCCATAATCATGTGTTTATACGTATGATATCATCCACTTAATTATACTAGTACTAAAGTTAGATATAGTTAATTTGGATTCATAATTGTCATAGTATTAAATTAAAATACAAGAACTAATATTTGTACACAAGTGTAGAACACCATAAAATGGGATGAAGGTTCCCACATCCACATGCATGTCCAAGTGCCCAACCCAAACAATAACACTACCACGTTAGGTTTGGTAGATAAAAATTAAATAGGAAGCAAGATAGATATGATTCTTTGCAAAGTTATTCGAGTGAACTTAGATAATTCAATTCATGTCCTACCCATTAAAGACATGAACCAAAGTCTTGAAGGAAAAAACTCCTCAAAAAGCCACATAAACCTACAACTGCACGCATCCTTCATTAAAGGTATGCAACTCTTTGCCTCCAAAATTGATATACCAAAAAAAAAGAGAGAAATGACAACCATATGACAACTTTAAATGAAATAGTAGTAGCACTAGTATGTCAACTTATTTGAGTGACTTTCAATAACATACTTGTGTTGAAATAAAAAGTCCAACAAAATAACAAGTCATCAAACAAAAAACTACTATTGCCCAAATCAAACACCTAACTTACCAAATCAAAGACTTGATTTACCAAATCAAAGTGGCAACACTCTTTCTTGCAACTCGCAAGGAAAAAACTAGTACTACTACTACTACTACTACAACCTTTCATAATTCAATTAATCAAATCAACCAGTCCAAAAAAAGATGAAAAGACCCGGATCAAGAAAATGATCCAAAAACAGAATTCTTGCATCTAAACATAGTAAAAGTGTAAGAAAACATCCTTTCATTTCCACTTTCATTCTTCACCACATCACAAGACTACGAAAAAAGTAGTCAAAAGAATCACTACTCCTCACAAACACACACACACATACAAAAAAAAAAAGAATCATCCTTTCATTTCACCCCTTTCTCTTTCTCGAAATTCTTGCTCCAAAATAAATCATACAGAAACAAACTCAATGAACTCATCTTTTTAATGTCACAATAAATCATAATCCCCTAACCTAATCAACCAAGAAAAAAAAATAAAATTCAATCTCATTTACAACACTTAGCTAAAAGAACCAAGAAAACAATCAAGAACACAATCGAAGAAATCCCAATTGCAAAACCAAGAACAACCTTACTCGGCCCACCGCTATGCTTCTTATTCTCCCCCGAATTCTCATCTTCATCATCGTTATAATCCCCATCGCTCGAGTCATCCGCCGACGAATCCTTCGCCGGCGGCGGCGACAGCGGCAGCCCGTGCTTATCACAGGCGGCAATCCCCAGCTTCAATTTCGACCCCAAAACCGTGTGGTTGTAGCAAAGATTCGAATTTTCACCGACCTTGAACACCTCCAATCGCTGTATAAACGTTGAATTGAAAGGCAACACTCCATGGAAGGAATTGCTGGCGAGATTCAGGTGCTTCAGCTTCTTCATGTCTCTGATGAAATTGGGGATTGTGCCATTGAGCTGGTTTGAGCTCAGATCGAGATGCGTCAGCGCCGCCATTGCAGCTAGGGATTCCGGAATCGGGCCGGAGAGGGAATTGGATGAAAGGGAGAGATTCTGGAGAGAGGTCAAGTCGCCGATTGTGGAAGGGATCGTGTCGTTGAGGGAATTTGAGGAGAGATTCAGATGCAGGAGATTCTCTAATTGGGTGAGTGAATTGGGGATTTTCCCCTTGAGATTGTTGGTGGACAGATCGATGAAGGTGAGATTTGAGGAATGCCAGTGTTTGGGGAGATTTCCGGTGAGATTTGTGTGGGAGAGAGTGAGGGAGTGGAGGGATTTCATGCCGGAGAGGATGATGGTGGGGCCGCTGGCGGAGACGGCGACGTGGGAGACGGTGAGGGAGGTGAGATTCTGGAGGCGGCTGAGCCAGACGCCGGTGAGCTTGTTGAGGCTGGCGACGGCGGCGAAGGAGCGGAGATTGGAGGCGAGGTCGGGGGGGAGCTTGATGGGGGAGACGGGGCAGTTGAGGAAGGAGAGGGAGGTGAGGGTGGAGAGGGATTTGAGGGCGGTGAGGGAGAGGGCGACGTCGTCGGAGCAGTTGGCGAGGGTGAGGGAGAGGAGGTGGCGGAAGGGGGAGGAGGAGTCGCAGGAGATGGAGGGGGAGTGAGAGCAAGGGTCTTTGGAGGTGGGGACGTTGAGGGATTGGAGGGCGAGGAGCTGTTTGGGGTCCAGGGTTGAGGGGGAAATGGGGGAGGAGCGGGAGGGGGGTTTGGGGCTGGGGGTGGGGGCGGAGGTGGGGGGTGCGGCGGCGGCGGCGGCGGAGTGGTGGAGGAGGAGGGAGAGGTGGAGGAGGAAGAGGAGGAGGGGAGAGGGATCTGGTGCCATTTTTGAGAGTGTGATAAAAGATTTAGTTTTGTGATTTGTCAAGTTTTTATGAAGGGATGATGATGATGAGTAAGTTTGAGTGTGATGAGTGAGTGACAGTTGGTTTGATGAAATTTTAATAAATAGGGCCTGGGTTTGTGTATATTTACATAACTGAATTCAACTGCTATAAGTACTTACTACATTGGCGCATAATATTTTCTAAGCCAATCTATCTACTTATGAGTTTACTAATTGCAGAAAAAAAAGGCGATTCCATCGTCTTGGCGGCCCCACACTCCGGCCCGATATTATGTGAGAGGGTTAAATCAGGATACGCAGTACCGATTGCCAGAAGCCCACTACACTTCGGGCCAACATCATGTGACGGGGTTAAATTAGGGTAACACTTGTGCATGAGAGATGAAAGCAACTATACGACATCAGTGGCGAACCCATACTCATTGCGGCAAGATCTGCCTTCCGTTGCTAACTGCGCTACGCTCCTGTGGGCTTTATGAGTTTATTAATGGTTCTATAAATTGTAGTAAGAGTGTTCAAAATCTGTTGACGATATGCAGAAAAAACTTTAAGTAATTGTGAGAGCATATTGGTGATTTAAAAAATGTTAATTTTTCTTTGATGGTATGCAGAAAAACTGAAGTAGTACTCCATGCTATTTAATTCGTGAGTGTATATTGTGTAATTCAATAAGGTATTTTTCTGTCGCTAGTTTTATTTAATCTCAACATGAGATAGGCTTTTTCATTTCTCAATAATATGAAAGCTGTAATTTTATCTTAAAAACAATTAACAATAAACATGCAAAAGACAATTAGAATAATTATTGAACCACATATAAGATTAGACTACCTACCGTTGGTGGTCCGAAACCCAATACGCCTATAGCTGGAAACAGGTATTCTCAGGGTGGATTTTTAATGCTTTTTAAGAATAATAATATCAGTCGTATATTTAGATTCACTTAAAGTTGAATTTAGTTTCTGTTGGTTCAATAAAATATTTATCCATCTAAAATTCACTCCCCTATTTTTATGACTGTTAAAATCAACCTATATTTTAGATGCAAAACTAAAATTCTCTTTAGTTATTTTATTTAAATATTAATTAATAATTACAAACTCGAAAGTAAAATTTTATTTAACAATTGAAATCTAGAAAATAAATGTTGAAATCCATCTTTCCGAATTCCGCCCATTGCCTCTAAATTGTGACAATTCAATTTGACTATTTCAGCATTAACATGCATTTTCTTTTTAGGCTCCGATAAATTATTGAAATTTTCATTTGTTTTAACAATGTCACATTATTTACTACTACCATAATGAATGCTCCTAAAATCGATGGTTAATCTACATTTATTGCCTCACATGAACATGAAACTACGAACTAGTAGTAAAATGGAGTAATTATTTTAGAGGCAAAAGTACCACCCCATTAAATCATGGGCTCATATTTTAGGGAATATCAAGATTAAAAAAAAAAAACAAAAACTTGTATGAGCAGGCAGGGCCATGAAGAGCAGCACTCGTGTATTCTCTAAAGTCTGAAGTACTCGGGAATGGACAGTCCGAGGCCGAGTAAGAGAGACACCTCAACTATGAAGATGTTCCTCAACGAGTTTATGTTCGTGAACTGCAAGAGCGCCAGCCCCACAGACGCTGCACCATGTCCATCATCCATGCACAATCAATCAATCGATCACATTTTACATTGGAACAACAACAAGATAACAGAACGCTCACCAACAAGGCCGAGCATAACACAATACTCCATATAGCTGCAAATATAGTGAAAGGTATTGATGCAAATAATGCTCCAAACTTGCCTGCACATATTCAAACTTAGTCAGTATCTCTACTCAACCTGTTTTACTCGGTTTGCAGAATTCGATGATATGATATGGGCAGCATTGCTTACCTAGAAGCGATGAAGATCATGAAACCAGCCGAAATTTGGATTACACATCGACTGCCAACTCTAGTGCTTCCAAGAAGAACAATATTTTCAATGTTTTCGTTTGCAAACATGTCAGAAAGTGAACCCTGTAAAAGAAGACCAACCAATCACAGAAACTGTGGATGGATCCAGCATCTGTCCTAAAAATTTCATCCAAACTTTACATGAGTTTTTCCATTCGTAGACAATGACATCCCATCAAACTAACTAACCATGTGCTGAAGAGATGAGGTTTGCTCTGTCAGTGCAGCAATAACAATTCATCTGAGTTAGCTCGGGGTGATCAGTTATCAGTTACCTTATTTCTATGTGTCCCACTAGAGAAATGACTGGAGCCATCCCAAGTGAACTCATCTCATGATCTCATCATCTTACAGCAGAAGAAGCCACTGTGTGGGCCCAATATTAGAGATTATCTTTGATTTCCAACTCACTTGTTGGAAGAAGGAACCCTCCATTTCCTCAATTTTCTCAATTATTTAGATCCTCAATATACTCCTCATCATTCGAATTTCAAGGTGTTTTCAAGATTACAACTTCTTCTAACTATTTAATGCAGTGGTCACATACGATTAAAAATCCAGGTCTTCTTTGCTTCCTCTATGATGATTCTGCATATTTAGATCCTCACCTATTAAACTACTGAGAATGTAATGATATTATTTACTGGAAAACAATACACAAACATATATATTAGTAACATTTTACTAGTCTCATTTTACTTTTGTCTTCAGTCATGACCCAACCTTCATTATATTCCAGTCAAGATTTTGTTTTTTTCTGTCTTTAGAAAGGGCTTCTTAAAATAATGTGGTTCGTTTATATTGATAATCTTTTCCACAATACAAATTAAAAATATCTATAGTATATTGTCTTCTATGTAGGGTCAGGCCACATGCTAACTACCTTATCTCATGCCCTAAAATATGATTATAGTAAAAATAAAAATGAAATACTCCATCTTAGAGAAATTATTCAGCAGCCTAACAGGTTGAGTTTTTCACTGCTGCTGGAATTCGCTGCTCTTCGATCTAGAACACGTGTCCTCGTCCGTCGCGTTACTCGCGCTAATCCCAATCAACGGCTGTGCACCTCCATTCACTTGGAGCTGCATTACAAACTCCAATTTCCTAACAATGTCGTTCATCGATGGCCGATCAATCCCCTTCTCCACGAGGCATGCTACGGCTATTTCTGTAAAACTGCTCAAGCATTCAGCTGCAATCTGGCCCTTGAGATTGGAATCCACAATCTGATCAACTGTCCCTTTCCCATAGCAAAATGCAGCCCACTCTGCTAAATTCACTTGCTCTCTTGGTAATGTTGCGATTATCGGCGGCCTTGCACATAAGACTTCCAGCAAAACCACCCCGAACGAGTACACATCGGATTTCAACGTCAGCTGTTTCCGGCGGTAGTACTCTGGGTCAACATAACCCAAGCTGCCTTTGACGACCGTGCTAACGTGTGTGGACTTGGCCATTTTGGAGAGGCCGAAGTCCGACACCTTGGCCACCCAATTCTCATCGAGAAGGATGTTACTGGACTTGACGTCGCGGTGGATGATGGTGCCACTGCTGTGGAGGTAGTCCAGCCCCTTGGCGGCGCCCACGCAGATCTGGAGGCGCTGCTTCCACGTCAAGGGTGACTTTTCGGAGTTGTAGAGGTGGTCGCGGAGGCTGCCGTGTGCCATATAGTCGTACACCAGGATCATCTCGCCATCGTCGCCGCAGTAGCCGACGAGGGAAACTAGGTGGAGGTGGCCAAGCTTGAAGAGCACGTCGATCTCGGTGAGGAACTCGCGAGTGCCTTGCCTGGAGGTGGAGTTGAGCCTCTTGATTGCGACAGGCACGTTGCGGATGAGGCCTTTGTAGACGCGTCCGAAGCCTCCCCTGCCGATGACGAAGCTGTCGTCGAAGTTGCTGGTGGCGGCCTTGATCTCGTCGATGGACAAATACCTGCATGTATCAGAAGTGGACCTTGACTCCGTCGAAAGTGACACCAACGACCACAATGAGTTGGTGACACTCGTGCCTGCGTCCTTCACTTTCCACCGCCGCATAATCAACATAGCCACGGCTGCAACCGCCACAACTACGCCGATAACACTCCCCACCACAACACCAATTTTCTTCTTCTTCGCTGCCGCCGGTAGGTTCCTCACTAGCGACACCGGTGGTGAGTCGACAACGAGTTCAGGGTTGGATGCAGCAAAACTTCCTGCCGAATCATTGAGTTTGAAAATTTCCAAGCCATTCAGCCAAGCGCTAATATATCTTGGTCCTGGCACAAGGCAAGGCACCAAAGATAGCCGCAGGTCTTGCTTTCCACGATTTCCAACATCAGGAACCCATGTTATGTAGTCTTTGAAGATGGGAATATCAGGGCCGCCGGCCATGAAGATGACATCAACGTCAGGATCTGCCGTCTGATTATTGACGTTTACTGTAAACGTCACGTCGTTTGCCTTTACGTGCCGAAAATCACAAAAGTGGAAACGGAGCAGATAGTAGAATCCAGAATCAACTGGAAATCCCCACTCTAAACTTATGCTGATGTTGGTCATAGTTCTAGCAGATTTGTATACTTTAGGCGGAGCAGTGTAGGAAGGAGTACGGTTGGTGTAGTTGATCACAACTCCCTCGTCATGCTGCGTAAACCCATAATCGCCGTGGAATATGTAGTCATCATCAGGACTCCATCTTCGAAACATGCCACGAGTGGGGCCACTATCTTCTCCTATGTCTACAGCGCCGCCACCCACATTCAGCCGGTAAAGATTCTCCAAAGCCGTGCCGCTGTTGAGATCAAACAGCCTGTCCACAAATCTAATTTCCACGCCTTCTTCCGAAAGGTAGAGTTTATCTGGGACCGACACAATCTCGATTCCATTTACAAAAGCAGAGGAGTTTGGATTGGGGGTGAAGGTTAGATCGAGTTTTTGGGTTGCTCCGATGTTAACAACGAATTCCACCATAAAAGAAGGTCGTGTTAAATTCTTAGAATGAAGGAAAGCACTGAAGTTTGTAAACAGGGTGAAGGCATTTGCATTGACAGAGAATAAAGATAGACGAGTGTCAATGTCCGAGTAGACGTTGGGATAGAAGTAAAGGCGGAGGAATTTCTGGCCTTCAGTGAGGGGAAAAGTGTATGTGAAAGGGGAGTGGAAAACTCGAGCAGTCCCGTAAGGGACTGGAAAAACCGAAGATTCCATGGTGGAAGCATCGGATGATGAAGATATGGAGGGGGCATTTGATGGCGTGTATTTCGAACCTTGATCAGTGTCCCAGCTCCGGAGGCTGATGTCGTTTGTGGTTGCTGATGCGCCGCAGCTAAGGAGGATTAGTTCCGTGGCAGTGTACGCTTCCACGGTGGAGGTGCTGGTGGTTTTGAGTGTCGAATGTATAGAGATAAGGAAGAAGAAGTAAAGAGGGTGGGATATCATGGTTGTAGAGTGAATTGAGCTTGTTTAGCATGTTGCGGCAGCCAATTTCTGGCTATTAAATTGCAGTGAAGTGCCAGGAAATGACAAGGGTAACAAATGGTGCCAAAGAGTTGCAAGTCAATGTCTTGGAACAAGTCATTGGCATTATGTGAGAAAATGAGCATCCAATAAAAACACAGACCAAAGCACAAGGTAATGATACAGATACCAAAGTTGATAATTTTATTTTCAAAAAACAGTGATGACAGCAAAAACAAAGATAGATAAGTAGAACATTCAAAGAGCAAAGCACAAGGCACAGATAGATAAGATTTTATTTTTACTCATTTAGAATTAGATATATTATTGAGAATACCTTCCCAAGATCTCCAAGGAAGGAACTGGACACTGCAGCATATCTGAAGACAAAAGGTAACAATAACAAGGCATTAGAGATTGAATAGTGTCATCAAACAGAAGCACAAGGAATTTCTCAAGAATAAGCAAATGCATCACTACCTTGGTAGACTTGATTAAGGCCAACAGGAAAAGCTTGAAAGAAAAGTGAATTAATGCTTGGAAGGAAAAGAAGAATGGATTAAAACTGAATGCTCTATGGAAAACATTGCAAAGGAAAGGAAACATCAGCTCTCAATGTTTTGTATAGACATTGTTGCTGAACATCAACAATCTGGAATGAAGCCAATCATCAGCAACCTCTTCCATAGTATCGAAAACTCGTTAGTATATAGTACTCGTGAACTCGATTCTAAACTACCCAGTCACTGTAAAACTATAATAATCAGGACAAATACTGAAATACTATTAATCCATGGAAGTATTATGGTGATGGGTTTCTGACAAGCAATGAGAATTATCCACATGACAAAATGTAATAAAACACAAATCTCATCCATGGAAATCAAGATTCAATTTTGATCACATATTAGAAGCAAAATCAAAGCATAACACATGTAATATGACAAAAAACTCCCATCAAAAGATACACACACATACATACATATAATATGAATAAATGAATGTGTCAATTTGAAAATACAAACAATGCAGCTCAATTTGATATTTACAAACTAAAATTGGAAGAATTTGAATTTGAGTTTTGAACTATACAAAAAAAAAAGAAGAAAAACCAACATAAAACGCTACTTAAATTAAAAAAAGAAGAAAATTTAACACTAATCTCATCATCTAACAGCAGAAGCCACTGTGTGGGCCCAAGATTTGAGATTATCTTTGATTTCCATCTCACTAGTTGCAGAAGAAGGAACCCTCCATTTCATCAATCTTTCCTCTTCGTAAAACTCCCACGCTTCCGATAGATACGGCTTCGCCCTCATTCTAGAAGCTTCCTCAATTTCCCTATCACGCGATTCAATTTTCTGCCCTAATTTCTGCAGACCTGGAATGATTTCAACCAGGGCCGAATCCACCTTGTCTTCCTCCGAAAAAACGAACCCAATGTCGATGAATCCCTTCACCTCTTCGAATTCCAGCTCCGACATGCTCTTGCTCAGCCGCTTCTTCCTCCTTCCGTCGACGCCGGATTTCCTCGCCACCGGAATCCTCGGAGTTTCCGATGAAATTGAGAACTCCCTGTCGGAGAAAATGGTCTGGAGGTGGGGGGTTTTGAGGACTGAATCGGGAGAGGGGTTCCGTGCTGTGAGACTCGACAGCTCGTCGCTCTTCGATCTCGCGAGAGACGAAATTTGGCGCGAAACCTTTTGATTTGATATTTGGGGGAATGGTGGCGGCGCGGCTGAGATTGAGGTTTCCGGTGGATTTCCGATGATCCCGAGGTGGAACCACCTGGAATCGAAGAGATTTAGAACAGTTTCTGGTTCCATAAATGGCGGCTGATTAAGAGTGAAGGTGTTGAATGAGGCTTTGATTTTGAGAGAGTTTGTTTATGTATGATGATTTTAATTTGTTATGGACGGAAATGCCCTTGTTATGCAAATTCCTAATTTATCTAAATATTTTTAAAATTCTAATAACATTACCGTTATGACTATTGACCAAGAATCTGAGTTTCCTCGACTCTTCTAATTTTTTCATTTTTGAAATTTCTTGGTTATTTGGTCGTAATTTGATTTTAAATGTTACTATAAAGTTGTGATTGGATTCATCGTGTTACTAGATAAATTTTGTAATCTGTTTTGATTCAATATGAATTTTATTTTTAGAGAAATTGCTTTAACTTTATGGAGGAAATTAAGTGTAAATTTAGTGTAATGATATAATAGGAATGTAATAAAAGTATGAGATACACTTATAAAAAAAGTGAATGAGTTTTAAAATTAAGAATATCACAAAATAGTAAAATGTGTTATTATTTTGTGAAAAAATAATAATATTAGTATTTTTAAGGCGTGAAGAATTAGACTTTTTGTTATATAAATTATTTATTAGTTAAGAAAATCAAATGTAATTTATTATTCTGTTATCAATTATTCACTTATAAATAAAATATTAATATACTAATTATTAAAATTATGAATTACTAAATTCAATTATTACATTTATTATATTATCTATTACTAGCATGTTAAGTAAATCTTAAATTTTAAAATTGTGAATTATATGATTATGCTATTATCGTAATTTGATCAATTAAAAAATTAACTTCAATTAGTTAATTACTACATTTTTTTGATATTCCAAACATGTACTAATCTATAAAAATTAGCTATATATCATTTAATTTCATACACACACTCAAAGCAATTGAAATATTTGGCTCCACATATCTACGATTTCATGAGTATATGGTTTATTATTCTAAAAAGATTGAGAGATATGTGGATAAACTTGCTTTTGTTCATGGATAAATTGTGTGAATGAAAAATACTGTACATTTTTCTGGTCAAAGCAGCCACGCTGGCGTGCGCTGACTGTTTCTAACTTTCTACAACAAATTTTTGTTTGTACGAATACTAAGTAGTTCCAATCCTTGCTGAAGGGTATTTTGGTAAAGGTACCGTTCACACTAGTGCTGCGAATTTTATTAATTCAATCAATTTCCACCCTCACGTGCAAACGGGACACTCGCATTCACGAGAACTTCGATTGGAATGAGTTATTATTCATGCAAAATATTACTTCATCCGTCCTATAATAGATGTCACACTTTCTTTTTTAGTTTATCCAATAAAAGAGATCACATTTTCTTTTTTAAATAAACTCTCTCTCATATTAATATAAATATAATATCTTCTCTCTCCACCTAACACACAAAACAACATCACTTAAAATCTCGTGTCAATCTCCATGTAGGTCATCTATTATGGGAAAGAGAGGGTATTATTAAACACCTAAGAGCATCCGCAATGGAGGCTAGCGGGCCGGCTAACCGATTCGCGGGCGCTGGCCGGTCCGCTAGCCTACCATTGCAGCCGGCGAGCTGATTGGCTAGCGCACTCCGATTCGCGGGCGCTAGCCGATCCGCCAGCCGCCATTGCAGGTTCCCGATCGGCTAGCGTATTTTTTTTAACTTTCGAACCTCTATATATACTGATATTTGTACGTCGTTTTCATTCGCACCACTTATTTTAACGGATTCTCTCTCTCTTAATTTCTGTACAAGAGCAATATCGCGAAATGGGTGAAACGGGTGGCAGCGGCGTGGGTGGTAGTGCTGGGGATGCTGAGGAGTTCAGCCGGTGATTTAACGAAGAGTTGGCGGCCTATACGTCCCGCGAGATAAATCGTCCGATACAAAGGGTCTTGCAACCGCAGCAGCCGGCGGTACCTCGACCCATTGTCCACCACCGAGGTTTGGTTGATCGGGATCACGTCGCTGCACATCAGCGGCTGTATGAAGACTACTTCGCTCCAGAGCCGCGGTTTGGGGCCAACCTTTTCAGGCGGCGTTTTAGGATGCGTAGGTCACTGTTTATGCGTATCGTTGACGCTTTAGAGCGTCGATATATGTGTTTCCCATTCAGGCACGATGCGGCTGGCAGACCCGGCCACACACCTATACAAAAGTGCACTGCGGCAATCAGATAGTTAGCCAACCGAGGCGCGGTGGATATGTGGGACGGGTACCTCCACATTGGTGAGACGACTGCCCTGCAGTGTCTGAAGTTTTTCTGTTAGGGCGTCATTGAAATATTCGGTGAGCAGTATCTTCAAAGCTCTACCCCTGAAGACTGCTAGGATCTGATGCAGATGCACGAGGAGAAGCATGAGTTCCCGGGGATGTTGGGCAACATAGACTGTATGCATTGGGAGTGGAAAAACTGTCCCGCCGCCTGGAAAGAGTTCTAAACGACCGGCTACAAGGGAAAGAATCCCACGATGATCCTCGAGGCCATAGCTAATTACCGGCTGTGGATTTGACATACGTATTTTGGGGTAGCCGGGTCGAACAACGACCGCAACGTCCTCAATTCGTCGTCCCTTTTCAACGAGCAGTGCCATGGTGTTGGTCCAGCCATCAGTTTTGTCGCCAACGACAACCAACATAATATGGGCAACTATTTGGCGGATGGGATATATCCTAGGTGGCTCGTCTTTGTGAAGACGATCAGATGCTCATCTGATGAAAGGAATGACTACTTTGCGGAACTGCAGGAGTCGGCGCGCACGGACGTGGAACGGGCATTTGGTGTGCTCCAGGCTCGATGGGCGGCACTTAGGGGTCCAACGCGTTTGTGCATGTCGATTGCCTTACTGATATAATGTACGTCTGTATTATCATGCACAACATGATAGTCGAATATGAAGGTGTACAGCTGATTAGTTGGGCCAATGACGATGCTGATGAAGCCAGTCCCAGCCACGACGTGGTTACCCCCAACGTACGAATGAGAGTACCTCACTATGAAGTCGGCCGCCTCAAGGAACATGCCGACATGCGCCAAGTTGATGCTCATATTCGACTCCAAAAGGATTTAATTGAAGAGTTGTGGGCGCGGAAGACTGAACGACGATAGATTTTTTTTATGTATTTTTTTTAATTATGTAATTTTTTTAGGATGTATTTTTTTTAATTTAAATAAAATGGTTGTATTGTCCCCGTATTGGTTTCGTAAAAGTTAATTCCATATTTGCGTGAATGTAATTTATTTGTTTTTTATAATTTTGTTTATTGTGGCTAGTCCTAGTGCTAGTCCAGTTTCTTGTCCACTATTGTGCAGTTGAGTGTCCTAGTGATGTAGCATGCAGTTTCTAATCCTGAATGATGTGGAAGGAGGTATCCATTTTCTAATCCTTGAGCCATTGTGGATGCTCTAACAATATTTTCTCTCTCTTACTTTTTCATCATCTCTCATACTTTTTAAACACCTAACAATCTTTTCTCTCTCTAACATTTACATCTGTCATACTTTTAAACATCAACAACCTTTTATCTCTCTTACTTTATCCATGTCTCCTACTTTTAATATCCAACAACTTTCTCTTTTCCCATTTTTAAACACTTTAAAATTAGCATGCATAAAATCTTGTGTCATCCAAAGAAGAGGTCAATTTCCTTGGGACAGAGGAAGTAATTCATTTTAACTAATTCGCTTTTATAGTTAAAATGTCACGTATTTATTTGCTATACTTAGTTTGTATTTCTTAAATATGAAAAATGTAATTATCCAGCTTCGTATACTAAATGGTCACAAAAGTGAGGAGAATATAATTAGAAAAAATAAAGAACAATAGTGAGATTTTGGATGTGGAATGTTATGGTAGAAACACACGCAAGAAAAGAAGGTGGGAGGTGTGTATATATGCCAATTTTGACCCTCAGACTCGCACATACCTTTTTCACTTTTTAATCTCTTCATTTCGGTAAATTGTGTCTCAACTTTGTTAAAGAAACTTGTGATATATTTTTGTTACGAAAAATCCAAAGTTTAATCTTGCATTGCAAGTTTTCCTTTTTATTTGGGATCTAAGAGCATCCGCAATAGCGGACGTCTCGGTGGACGTCGGGACGTCCGACCGGCCCAAAATTTAATCTTGCATTGCAAGTTTTCCTTTTTATTTGGGGTCTAAGAGCATCCGCAATAGCGGGCGTCCTGGTGGATGTCGGGACGTCCGACCGGCCCAAAGTTTAATCTTGCATTGCAAGTTTTCCTTTTCATTTGGGGTCTAAGAGCATCCGCAATAGCAGACGTCCCGACGAACGTCCGCTATTGTGATGAACGAGACGGACACGGACGTCAGGGGCGAACGAGAGGTCATCTGCAAGTGAGCGCGGACGTCCCTCGGGTCGTCCGTCGTGACGTCCGTTATTGTGGTGACATGACGGACGCCCCGCGGACGTCCCTCGGGTCGTCCGTCGTGACGTCCGTTATTGTGGTGACATGACGGACGCCCCGCGGACGTCCCAATTTCCGTATTTTTTAAAAATTTAATTATGTATTTTTTTTTGAAATAAAATGGTTGCATTTTTCCTGTATTCGTGTCGAAATTTTATTCCGTAAATTGCATATTTGTGAATTTGTGAATTTTTAATATTGTTTTTGTCCGTCGGGATGTCCTTATGACGTGGCAGGAGGTGTTTTTGGGATATTCGTCGGCTTGTCTGTCGGGACATCCGTCCCTATTGCGGATGTTCTAATGGTGCCACTTGTGTACTTTTTACACTCTCTTTAATTGTTGTCATATACGTACAGATGGAGTATAATTTAAGACTCATATTTAAATATGAATAACATCATATATTCAAACTAAAATTAATATATGAACTTTAGGATTACTATATGGGACGATTAAGATCGATTACAAGTGACAATGAAATTTCTACTAACCATCAAGTGTAACTATGTCAATTAATATAACAATCATAATAGTAATCATTCCCGCAATTTGACTGATAATGACGTATTGCTATAAACTTATAACTATCCATATCCGATGTTTATAAGGTTGTTTCAGTATTAATTATAATGCTGTAAATTTTTTTAATCTTATACATCTCATCTCAATGGAAGCACTACATTGATTATTACCTTTAATTTGCTCATAACAAATCTATACCGACTCAAATCGAATAAAAACTACAAGCTCATTTTATTTTAGATACCATTTTTTAAGAAACATGAAGCAAATGGGTCTAACATGTTCCCATTAATCATTATAGAAAGTTATTTTGATTATCTTGTTGTTATTCACTCTTTTTTAAACCTATTTAATTATAATCATAGTTGATTGTGGATGACCACACGATCGATGTCGTTGGTTGATTTGAGTCTGTTTGATTGATCTTCACACATTTGGATTTGGACGACCGCACCTTTTCACAAACACTAAGTTACCTTGCTCAGAGAGATTTTAGAAAAATGATTTAATTTGCTAGCCTTTTGAAATTTGGGATTAAATTGAGTTTTCTTTTCTTTTGTCTTATTATTTCTCCCACGGTATTTAAGAATTGACCAAACTATCCCTATTATTTTCGCTGTATCGTTTTCAACCCCAATTTTGATACATAGCGTACATGAAATCACCGTCGCCACCGTCCTCCTCTCTTCCTATGTTATTGTTTTGATTTATTCATGTATGTATATGTTGAAGCGTGTGAATTTAATTGTGAGAATTTCAAGCTAATGTTGGAGCGTGCGAATTTCAAGTCACCGTGCCAAAAACTTGATCGTTTTGAAGAAAAAATGACATGAAGCAAATGGGTCCCATTAATCACCGTGCGAATTTCAAGTTACCGTTCCATTAATCATTATGGAAAGTTAATTATTTGGAATATCTTGTTGCTATTCACTCTTTTTTAAATCTACTTAATTATAATCGTAGTTGACATGACAAATAAATTGTTACAACTTGTTTGAAGACTGTACTCAAGATATGATTAGAAGAAATCAACTTTATATGGTTCCAAATTTTGATAATCTGCTTAACCAATCTCTATCTATTTGATTAAAATAAAAAGATTTCTTGTATATGGTATAGTTTTTAGCTAATATGAGTTCTTGATTAATCTAATAGGCTAGAAAAAAAATATGATAAGAAATAAACAATCATTTCAGTAAAAGTATGGTTAGTACATTGTACAAATGTCAATTTCTTTCCCTTTTATGCTAAAATATCTCAAAAGATTAAATAGTTAGGAATTGGATGGTAGGAGGCAGTAGCGGACACAATAAGGCTTTTAACGAAGGGCTTTAACCCCCGCCAAAGTATTACTCCCTCCGTCTAACAATAGGAGTCTCATTTCTTATCGGTGCGGGTTTTAAGAAATGTTAAGAAAAGTGAGTGGAAGAAAGTTAGTGGAATAGGGGTCCCACTTGTATATATTAGTTTTAAATGATATGTGAGTGGAATGGGTTGATGGAATGTGGGGCCTCTTTACCATTTATGGTAATTATGAACCGGGACTCCTATTCATGGACGAACCAAAATGGAAAAACGGGACTCCTATTCGCGGACGGAGGGAGTATTTTTTAAAAATTTTTGCTTGTAAATTTTTGAAAATTTGGAGAATTATCTTCTTAAGTCCTAACTAAGTCAATGGCTCTGAAGACAAAATGTTGAAGGTTGAATTGTTGGAAGGGGCTAACTCTGAGTTTTTGAAATCGTAGAAGAAAGCAATAATGGGCGCTGGTGGTTTAAAAGAGAAGATAATGAACAGTTAATGTGACTGAGTTTTAAAATACGACTATTTCGATTCATTTAATATTAGCAAAATATTGTTATATGAGTGTAGGAGGCGTCCTTTTTCAAGTACCAGTAATCTATTCCTTAGTCTTATTTTTTTTTATCTGTGGTATTTCTCTTAAATTTTTTCTTTCAATTCAGTTATACAAAATCTTATTCTTTCTACAGTTTTTCATAATTTTTATTGGAAAATTGATGATAAAAATATGAAAAAAAACTATATGTATATTGAATATGTGATTTAATTATAACGGTATTTGTTAGTATTTATTAACAAAAGGATCTGAGTTTTCCATCTTGTTTGATGCTACATATCTTATGTGATCAATTTGTATGAGTTTTATGGTTGTATGATGAACGTTTGTAGTATTTGTTTTGTTTTATTTTTATATACTCCCTCCGTCCGGTGGGAAATATACCAAAATACCGCACTTACCTTATCGAAAAAATACCGAAAATACAAATTTTTTGGTATACCGAAAATACAGATTTTTTTATAATCTATTAATTATGTTCCACACGAATACTAAATTATAATCATCAAAATCATCTCTTATTTAACAATATTGTCATCTTTAGATCCATCGCAATCTACAAGTATTATTACTATAATGAGAGCTTTATTCATAAGTTTATAACACATCCAAACAAATTATAAATGTAAAACCACAATAAAAACTAGACCCTCGCTCTTAAAATGGATTTTATACGTTCAATCAATTTATTTAAAACTAGTTGCAAATGCAAATAAGACACTACTTGGTGAAAGAAGGTAGCACTATTTGTCATGTATACTAAAAGAAATGTCATAATCTCACAAAACAATTAGATAAATTTTGATGCTACATACCATTCTGAAATATAGCATTTCATTTACATCCCATTATTTTGTTAAATTTTAATGGAAATTTTGGAAATACACAAGTAACCATACAAAATTACATTATTAGTCTCCTTTTATTCTACATAAAAAATATAATTTCTGCGAGATGCATATAACATGTGTTGCAGTATTACAAATATATAAGTCAATACTACCAACATACTTTATGCAATATCGATAGAAAAGGTAAAAAACAAATGGCTACATAGTATCCGAATAAAAAAGGGACCCATCTACACAAAGTGTTACCATTTGGAGTATGATCTTTTAGATGTGAACTTTTGCATTAAATTGATTGTGTGGCAATAGCTCTTCAGCATCGAGCTTGTGCGACCGTTAGAAGAGTAATGTCCTGTAATAAAAATAAACATATACAAATGCTAATGTTTCTCGTGACGAACAATTATGAGTACAAAAAAATGAAAAAAGGATATTAGATGGAAGTTAGAGTGTAAAATCTTGTATTAAATTGCATTGCAGGGCAAATCTCCCTTGGCAGTAGCTCATTAAGCATTTGCTTATGCGACTGCCAGAAGAGTAATGCCCTGTAACACAAATATACATATACCCGAGCTAATGCTTCTTACGAAAAATGACATTGAGAAAGCTTAAACTTTTGTATTATGTTGTATTGCGGGGCAAATCTCCTTTGGCAGTAGCTTATTAAGCATTTAGCTCGTGCGTCTGCCAGAAGAGTAGTCGCCCCGTAACACAAATATACACATCTCAAAAAATTGTAAATGTTTGCTGTGAGTCTTGTGACCAATAATAATGAGTGGCTTCATGTATATATAGCGTACCCCAGGTCGTACAAATAGTACATTCTACATCCATTCTTTATGCTCTAACCCGTCAAAAAAGATATCGTGATCAATTGATTCTGATGCACGGATAATATTTTTATATAGCCCCTAAAATAATTTTCATTATTTCTAATTTTTTCCACTATGCTTTCTATCCGGATTCTATTAATAACGACATCATGTCGAAATTTTATTTTTCCTTACTATTGAAATGTGTGTTTAGTTAATTGAGATAAAATTAAAAGGTAAGCACACGGCAGACCAAAGGCATTTTGATAAATTAATAAAAATTGTTGAAATAGATGATTAAAAAGATAAGAACATGGCTCTTTAACATTCAAAGGGACGAAGAAGATGGAGAAGGCAAATACTGGTAAAAGAGCTCTAAAACTAAGCATCTACAGCCTGTGTATAACTTTTTTTTCCCTTCTTTCACAACTTGATATGTACAAAGTGATCCAAAAAAATATAAGCAAAACCACAAATGAAAATACCAAACAGCACATTCTCAGGAATAAATTTCTGGATCCTCAATCATTATATCCACTGTTTTTTCATTGGCCGGTTTGATGAAATAAATACTACATTATGAATATAGGGGTTTGATCTATGAAAACTAGATTTAAATACAAAAACGCAGAACAATATCATGCATAGGACATTTTTAGGTCATAGTTAGTTTATTGTTAGGTTATACTAACAAAGAATGACCTAAAATGTTCTTAACATGACATTAAACCAAAATATTATAATATGACCTAAAACTGCTTAATTATGACCTTCCGTGTTTTTGGTTAATTATTGACCATTAGATCTTCTAATCCTAGGACCAAGATTTGAGCGGCATTTCTGAATTAAATGCATACTTGTTTTGAACATTTGAGTCAAGTGACTTAATTACTTCAGTCATATACATCTCTAAAACTTCATCTATATTTAAAGAGGAAACTACAAGGGCTTATTATCAACAAAGAAAAGTACATTAATGTTTTTTTATATATAAATGATTATTGAAAGTTGATAAACCAGATTATGATGCTTTAGTTATTACCCTTGAAATATATAAAAAAACAAGAAATAAATTGAAACAAACTAGGAATTAACTCTGTCAATTTATCAACATGTTGTCTATCAAATTTAAGTCACTAAAACACCACCAAGAGATGGAATTGCATATGGAGTTGATCGAAACGTGGCAATGAGAAAGTAAATAAATTTGTTTGGAGAAATATGTACTATATAAATTGGGTTGAATTGAAAAGGGATTCTATGAGAACTTATACTGGTGGGCCCAGCATCACTTTTCTAAAATAGAAGGGGAATATTTTATTGTCTTTATAATACATTTATTCAAGATTTTAGGGCAGGAATTGTCCCCGGATATGCCACATTTCTAAAGCATATCCCAGTTTGGGAAGAATATATAAATATATACGTAAAATAGGTGTAATCAAGAGAGTTTCTTGTTCTGGTGAATTTATGTGGCAACTCGAGCGCGGGTGCTTTTAATAAAGCAGTCAAAAGTGGAGTTAATGGCGAATAGGAATTAAAGCATGCATGCACATGCATACTCAATCTTTTTGTATAGACTTACAATTATGCATATATATTATCACAAGATACATATATGCCGTGGAGTTGTTTAACCATCAGAATTGAAGAACCATCAGAATTGGAGAACCAATTAGTTCGTTGAATCATTAATATAAGTTGGCATCACAACATTTATAAGTTGTTAACTTTCAATATCAATATCACAAGACTCTACTAACATTCATGAATCAGCAAACTAGTATTGAGTCAAGAGTGATATATTTTGTGTCATCTGATATTAATAAATCAACTAACTGGTTTTGAGTCTGAAACTGATATATTTTGTTATATCAACTGATATTAATAAATCAACTAACTAATATGATTCTTAAGTCTTATTTTAATCAATCAACTAATATGATCATGATATTATATAGGCTTAATAGTTAAATCATGAAATTTTGTCAAATTCTGGTCAGTCCTACAAGGTTTGAGATCGGACTACTAAATCATAAAGTTTCAAGTTTTCTCAGTTGTCTCATCTATATACAAAATATTATCTTTTGATAATGTTCAAAACGATGAATTTCAGTAAAATAAGAAAGATAAAAGGTTAATTTATAAGGGACTGCATAATCATTTGAAAGATTGATCATATTTAGTACTCCTAAGTTAATATATATACATAACATAAGAAAATTTAAATGTATACATCCATACAAAATTATTATACAATTATTAATAATTTTTATATTTATTGATTAATAAAGATTTTTTTTATCATAGTACTGCTCGTCTAGTCGTGCTCATATAGATTTTAAATAGCAAGATAAAAAATACATATTAATTTATAGTAATATATTTTAAGCAACTCGAATATAATTATGTAAGTATCATATGTACACATGCAGAAAATAATTATTAGCGTATGAGGTTATAAGAATGCACTTGGTCGTTAAAATTAGTGGTGACTTCTTGATGAAAATGAATAGTATTATTATTATCAAATATACACGCATCATGCATGCATGAATGGCCTATTTATTTAAGTGAACATGAAAAGAAAATTGCCATTATATGAGAATAATTTACTACTACCAAATACTACCAATAGTCATTTTCTTATAGTTTAACAACCTATCGAAAACGAAATATAAAAAGAAATCAGAATATCCCCCGAAGCTTTCTAAATTAATTCGAAAACAAAAAACAAAAAGCAGGTTATGAAGGTAGAAAGACGCTTAACTAATACTCCCTGTCTAGTTATGTTTTAAGATAGTGTTCGTTTGGGAAGAGAGGTATTCCTCAAAGCCACCTAAAACATTTTTAAAAATAAACAATATATTGACTCGACATCACTGATACGATTATTGGTCAACACATCTCAAAAAAGCAAGACGTAGAACAATTAATTCAAGGATGTATCGCGGGGCAAATCTCCTTTGGCAGTATGCTAAGTGCTGAGTTAGCATTATCCGCTACCTACTGCCAAAGGAGTAATTACCCAGTAATGCATCCCTAATTTCACAAGGCTCCATTTTCTGATGAACATTCAAGAGCCCATTCCTTCTATATTTATAGTTGAACCTAAAAACACGGTTTCTCCAAACCTATATTTCAAGCATATTCTTACTCCTCAGGAATAAACTATTCGTTTCTACACAGAGATAGCAAAGAGTTTACAATATTTTTTAATGTTCATTGCATATAACATAGTACAAGACAGTCGTAATCTTTTTTACGTGCGGTTACAACTTAATTTAGCTTACTTTAGTTTATGTGAATCGTATGTGGTTTGATGCTTGATTCCAAGTTGACTCATGTCGACTATTGGAATTTATAATGTCATCTTCACACTATTATGTCTAAATAAGCATGGTCTATAATTAATCAGAATGATGCGTAACAAACTTTGTATACACCATAAGCCATCCTTATATACATGCTAAAATAATGAAGCAAGGAGACAAGTTCACTTTTCATGATTGATAATTGCGTTACATGATTGCTCAAATTCCACTATTTCAATGGGATATGGATCAAACAAAAATTAGCTTAAAAATGGTTATCACGAAACTTGAGATATCCCAAAGCTCTAATCCACCTAAGTCTATTTAGGTTAATCCTCAAAGTACTGATGTTAAGGTTGAAAGGGAACCTATTCATGAAGTCCCAAACTTGAGATTTCATGTTACTTAGTATTATAGGAATCAAAAAGAGGGTGATTTTCCTATTGACAAGAATCATCTTTCTTAATTCTTAACTACATGTGTGTTGTTAATGATGGTTAATGTAGTGCCTGGTGAAGAAAAATTAACGACATAAGAACGAGGAATCTTATATGTAAGAAAGCAAAAAACCAAGGGATCTGATTCCTTACGACATGGCAAAATAAGCTCGATGTAAAAGAGCATATCCATGGGAGAAAAAAAGGGGGAGTGAAGGTGAGAACTTTTTTGTAATTACCATGACCCCAAAGAAAAGCAAAGGGTGAAAACCAAAAAGGATCGGAATCGACTGGAAGCATATGCTATGTCCTCATTCAAGTTCAACATAAGCATATGCCACCGAAGGTTCTTAGTTAGGTCCTATATAAAGGCTGGACATCAACTCTCCTGACTTATATTTGGATCGAGTCGAAGAAAGATAATAATGATGTGGGGCGAATAACAGTGCGATCCTCCTTGGGCAGGAAGAACATGCACATGCATACTTGTTTCTTTGCCAAAGGAGAATTGCCCTGCCATTCAATCCCACAATGCAGCACCGCTAAACAAGTGGTTTCCTTCTATTGGAGTGTGTGAATGGTGATTAACTATTTTTAGTTCTACTCTTCAACTTAAGTTGACAGGTGCTTTGGTGACTTCCCACCATCCAGAAAGTCCAGCCAAGCAAGAAGCTAGCTTTTATAAGTTCTTACAGTCCGGCAATTCTGGTTGCTTGATGATGGAGCAACTTGGCTACTAGTTCAACGATGTCATCACAATTCGGCACTCACTATGTTATATTGTATCATCACAATTCTTCAAGAGTTTCGACATATCGATTGTCGGAAAACATTGTCAATCCTCTACAGTCTTGTCTCGACGGTTTATTCTCTATCAGTCAGTGGAATCACTATAAGTTTAACATCTAAATAAATGGTTTGTCTTATGCATAGATGTTATCATAAAATACATATATGTGATTTATAAATGCACTGTGTATATAAAGATTATCATGTAGCATGAAAATGTTACATTATTGATCATCCATTTAGTCAAGGTATATGTAAGCCAAAGAATCACAATATTGGTTCTTAGTTTAGAAATTAACTAGTAATGGTTCCTACCATGACTTTCTCCATATTAAGGATGAGAGACCCTGAAAACGGAGAACTAATTTTCAGTTCTTCGATAGCGAAGATCTATGAAGATTATGCATTTATTTGCTATGAATGCAATACCAAGATCCGAATCTCATGATGGGGGAATATTTCATTTTTTAGTTAAGTTTATTTCGTGGAAGTACATTTAACTTTATACGTCTAGTTCAATGTTTCATATTTTCAAGAAAATGTGGTTTTCACTACAACTCACATTATAGCTAGTTAGTTATTTCAAAAATGTTAGTCAATGATGGAAACGAACCCAGCTTCTTCTAAGAACAATAGATCACACAAAACATTAATGGTCTAGATTGTTTTTAACTAACTCGGCAAAATCATTATTTATCTATATTTTAAGCTACTCGAACACATTTTATACATAATATATATAATTAATATTTAAATTTATAAAGATATAAGAATGCTCTTGATCGTTAATATTATGTATTTGAATATGACTTTTTATTTAATGTTTTCTTGCCCTACGTATAACGACCAACCTATCGAAAACGAAATACTACTATATGGAGTACCAATTACATGGTTTCCACCATAAAAAGCAATCAGAATATATTACTAGATTCTAAAAAACTCGAAAATAAATTAACTAAAGAATGTTATGAAGACGTAAAAATTCTTTAAGTATAATTTTGTTTTCAAATAAAAGTTCTATTGGAAGAAAAGCATTCCTCAAAGCCATATAATACATTTGTAAAAAATCCTGGTAAAAAACTAAGAAAGAGAAAAGGAAAGAAGGAAGGGTTGAAGTTCACGCCCTCTTTAAAATAAAATGAAATCAACTGCTATATCATACAGTTATTCTAAAGCAAACCATACATAAATATTGACTCGACAACCCTATTATATTACCTCATTTTGTGAAGACATTCCAAAAGGAAAGACAAAAAATTATAAAATACTAATTAATTTAAAGATGTATTGCGGGACAAATCTCCTTTGACAGTGCAATGAATGCTAAGTTAGCATCATCCGCATACTAATAAAATAATAATTTTAAGGATGTATCGCGGGGCAAATCTCCTTTGGCAGTGTGGCGAGTGCAAAGTTAGCATCATCCGCATACTGCCAGAGGAGTAATTACCCAGTAATGCATCCCTAATTTCACACTGCTCCATTTTCTGATGAACATGACAGTAGATCTCTTCCCTCTATATTTATAGTTGAACCTAAATACACACGGTTTCTCCACAGCTATAAATATTTCAAGCATATTCTTGTAGCAAAAGGTGATGCGGTCACCCTGACCGCCCCCACACCCCGGCCCGATAGTTTGTGAGGTGGTTCAATTAGGGTACACAGCGGCCCGTTAGAGAGGAGGCCTTCAACCCACTGTCCTGACAGGAGCCCATCTCCCAAGGCCTCACACTTGTGCCTGAGAGATGGAAGCTCCCACACGCCAGTAGTGGAATTCGAATTCAAGCATATTCTTACTCACCAGGAATAAACTATTTGCTTTGAAGCACATATTGCGTGGGTTAAAACAGGAACTATAACAAACTTTTGGATTTACTCTATATTTTTTTGTCAAAAATAACTTTTTAAATTTGGCTCTAGTCATAAGGGCAACCTTAATCTATTTGGCCACAATAATATACCCCCTCCGTCGAGATAGTTGGGGCGTTTCTTGTAGACACATGATTTAAGAAATTGATGCATTAAAGGTTAAAGTGGAGAGAGTAAAGTGAGAGAAGAAATAAAGTAAGAGAGATGAAGAGAGAGTAAAGTATGAAAGAAGATAAAATATTTGCCAAAAAAATGACTCAACTATCTTGAATCAACCCAAAAAGGAATATGAATCCAAATTAGGATTGGAAAACACAAAAAAAAAAAAAAAAAAAAAAACCAAAAAAGGAATATGACTCAACTACCTTGAGACGGAAATATAAGATAACATAGTGCTACAAGACAGTCATAATCTTTTCTACGTGCGGTTATAATTTAATTTAGCATACTTTTGTTTATGTGCATCGGATGTTATTTGATGCTTGATTCCTAGTTGACTCATGTCCCCTATAGGAATTTATAATGTATTATCACAAGATTATCTCTATAACAACCATGAATTAACTTCGATAATTACATACATCATATACTATATAAAAAAAAGAGAACGGTGCGTACTAAACTTTATTATAACCATAAACCATCCGTATATATAAAATAATAGTGCAAGGTGAAGTTTACTTTTCATGATTGCTAATTAAGTCACCCGATTGAGTATTTTTTAGTATCTTTATTACTAGGATATCTCAAATTCCACAATTTTAACGGGATATGAATCAAATCAAAATTAGCTCAAATAACACTTACTTAATCCTCAAAGTAAATGACTCTACTGATGTTAAGGTTGAATGAGAACCTATTCATGAAGTCCCAAATTTGAGTTTTCATGTTACTTATTAAGGAAATCCAAGAGAGTGACTTCCCTATTGACAAGAATCATCATTCTTAATTCTTCACAACATGTGTGTTGATAATGAAATTGAACGTAGCGTCTGGTGAAGAAAAATTAACGACAAAAGAACGAGGAATCTTATATGTAAGAGAGCAAAAAACCAAAGGATCTGATTCCTTACGGCATGGCAAAATAAGCTCAATGTAAAAGGGCATATCCATGGGATAAAAGAAGGGAGGGTGAAGGTGAGAACTTTTTTGTAATTACCATGACCCCAAAGAAAAGCAAAGGGTGAAAACCAAAAAGGATCAGAATCGACTGGAAGCATATGCTATGTCCTCATCCAAGTTCAACATAAGCATATGCCACTGAAGGTGCTTAGCTAGGTCCTATATAAAGGCTGGACATCAACTCTCCTGACTTGGATCGAGTCGAAGAAAGATAATAATGATGTGGGGCGAATAACAGTGTGATCCTCCTTGGGCAGGAAGAACATGCACATGCATACTTGTTTCTTTGCCAAAGGAGAATTGCCCTGCCATTCAATCCCACAATGCAGCACCACTAAACCAGTGGTTTCCTTCTATTGGAGTGTGTGAATGGTGATTAACTATTTTTAGTTCTACTCTTCAACTTAAGTTGACAGATGCTTTGGTGACTGCCCACCATCCAGAAAGTCTGACAAGCAAGAAGCTAGCTTTTTTAAGTTCTTACAGTCCTGCAACTCTGGTTGCTTGATGATGGAGCAACTTGGCTACTAGTTCAACGATGTCATCACAATTCGGCACTCACTATGTCATATTGTATCATCACAACTCTTCAAGAGTTTCTACATATTAATTGTTGGAAAACATTGTCAATTTCCTCTACAGTCTTGTCTCTACAGTTTATTCTCTCTCAGTCAGTGGAATCACTAGGGGTCACCAAAAAACCAGTCCTAATACGTCTCTCAACGATCAGTTGAGCCCTTCTAAACAATTCCACAGTAAATATTTGAAGCAATAAAGTGGTGTCATTAAAGTAGCATGTAAATAAGAAAAAACCTGAAATGCTGGCACAATTTGAAGCCCTTCACATGTATGATCAACCACCTAAGTAATTTTCCAATCACAAAGAGAATTGTTTTTTTAGAGGGAAGTGAAGAAAAGGTTAAGTTAGATAGTACTACATGTTATTGCTATCGATCTACTGAATCGTTTATTATCGGATGTCTCAAAGGGACTGTGGAGTACTTTTTTTGTTGTATTCCTGTTCGTGCTCATATATTTTTTCCCTCAAGTTGTAATTTTATGATCCAACTGTGCTTATTTATACGTATCGTTAAAGCTTCATGTTTCTTTGAGCATCGGCAAATCTCAGCACTACAATTCCAGAATGTACCTCATATTTGAGTGTTTGAATGAAGGAACTAAACAAGAACTAATGTAGGTCCCTTATCACCTAACCTGAATTTTAATAAATTTCTATCAGCACTAATTAAGATATCACATAATACATTATACGGTAGAGGAGCATCCGAACCAATTAAGTTTAGGGAGACTGAGAGCATGTACTATTACAATTGATAAGATAGATGATTGAATATTTTTATCTTTATGACTAGGATTTCTCTAATCTCACATTTTCAATGAGATATGAATCAAACAAAATTAGCACAAACGAAATAACATAATTAAAGCCTTGTGATATTCCAAAACACCAATCTTTCAAAATAAACAAGAGATTAGTCTATCATTTTTTCTTTATACAAGTTAAAGTAACCTATTGCACTCGCCTTCTGATTTTCACCAAGAACGTGACTCTTGACGCCGACGTAAGTTTAAACGACAATGTCATCATATTTTTCTAAGCAGTTTGCACTTGTGATAAATATCTACTGCTTATCCTATCTATTACATCAACTACATTGAAATCATATCTTATCAAATGATTAATGTTTGTATAATTGTAGTATTAATATTTTTGATAAATGGATTTTGCATGTCAATACTTTTTATATATACTACATCGCTGCTTCTTTTTAGGACAATGTATCACACAAACATAATGGTATGGATTGATTTTTGATTACCACGATAAAAATAATATTATTCGTCTATTTTAAGTAGCTCGTATATATTCCAAGCATCATAATAATCATATTCATACGTGTATATACAGAAAATAATTAACATATATAAACTTATAAAGATATAAGAATGCACTTGATCGTTAATATTAGTAGCACCTTCTTGATGTATATGAATGTGACTTTCTAGCTTATTTATGTTTTCTTACAGTATAACGACCAACCTATCGGAAACGAAATGTAAAGATACTACTGCATAGTTTCCACTAAAAAAGAAAAAGAATCTGAATATCTGAGCTTCTGAAAAATTTAAAATAAATTAACTAAAGCATGTCATGAAGATATAAAAATGCTTAACTAACATTTATGTTTTCAAATAAGACTTCTATTGGGAAGCAAAAGCATTCTTCAAAGTCATCTAAAACATTTTTAAAAAGTCCTGGTAAAATCTGCAACGAGAAGAACTCCTCTTTTAGTGGGTTGCGAGAAAATAAAAAGTGAGAAAAAGAAGGATTGAAGTTCACTGCATTTTTCCAGATATTTATATGCTGTATTAGAATATACAATGAAATCGACAGCTATAGCCTATAGTTCTAAAATAAACCACATATATTGACTCGGCGACACTATAGTCTATATATGTTACCTCATTTTGTGAAGACATCTTAGGAACCAAAGACGTAGAATAATTAATATAAGGATGCATCGCGGGGCAAATCTCCTTTGGCAGTGTGCCAAGTGCAAAGTTAGCATCATCCGCCTACTGCCAAAGGAGTTATTACCCAGTAATGCATCCCTATTTTCACAATGCTCCATTTTCTGATGAACAGTTAAGAGCCATTTCCTCTATATTTATAGTTGTACCTAAATACACACGGTTTCTCCACAGCTATGTTTCAAGCATATTCTTACTCACCAGGAATAAACTGTTCGTTCGAAGCACACATGGAATAGCAAAGAGTTTGCAGTATTTTTTGTTTGGAATGAATCTAAATTTCGTTGGCTGGTGATTTTTGAATCTAATAGGCAATCCGACGACGTACTAGCATTTAGAACAAATTGACAAGAGTTATTATTTACTAATATCGAATTTCAAGTGCTGATCCATTCTGTTGCGTCCATAGACAAAAGACAACTACAATATATTTGGTTACAACAGAGTAATGTAAGAAAACATAGTAGTACAAGACAATCATTATCTTTCTAGGTGGTTAAAATTTAATTTAGAACCTTTAGTTTATGTGAATCAGATCTGATTTGATGCTTGATTCGAAGTAGACTCATGTTGGCTATTGGAATTCATAATGTCATTATCACAAGATTATGTCTATAATAACCATGAATTAACTTCGGTAATTACATACTAGGAGTACATAATATATTATGATAAGAATATGCCTACTCAATTTTATTATACAGCATAAACTATCCCTATAAACGTACTAAGATATTAATAAAAGAAGACATTTATTTTTCATGATTGAGTATTTTTATCTTCATTACAGTGGATTTTTCAAATTCCACCATTTTAATGAGTTATGAATCGAATTAAAATTAGCTCAAATAACAACGATTATCAAGGACATTGAGATATTCCAAAGTTCTAATCCTTAAAAGTATTTGCTCCTACTAATGTGAAGGTTGAATATCAAATCACAAACTTGAGGTTTTGGATGCTTAGGAATCGAAGAGGGTGATTTTCCTAGTGACAAGAATCATCTTTCTTAAATCTAAACTACATGTGTGCTGTTAATGAAATTGAACGTAGCACCTGGGGAAGAAAAATTAACGACACGAGAATGAGGAATCTTATACTATGTAAGAAAGCAAAAAAAAACCAAGGATCTGATTCCCTACGACTCGGATAAATAAGATCAATGTAAAAACGCATATCCATGGAAGAAAGGGAGGGGGGGGGGGGGGAGTGAAGGTAAGGACTTTTTTGAATTACCATGACCCTAAAGAAAAGTAAAGGGTGTAAAAACAAAAGGATCAGAATAGACTGGAAGCATATGCTATGTCCTCATTCAAGTTCAACATAAGCATATGCCATTGAAGGTGCTTAGCTAGGTCCTATATAATGGCTGGACATCAACTCTCCCAATTTATATTTGGATTGGGTTGAAGAAAGAAAATAATGATGTGGAGAGAATAACAGTGCGATCCTCCTTTGGCAGGAAGAACATGCACATGCATACTTGTTTCTTTGCCAAAGGAGAATTGCCCTGCCATTCAATCCCACAATGCAGCACTACAGATTACAGAACCAATGGCTTTCTTCTACTGGTGTGCGTGAATGGGTGATTAATTATTTCAAGTCCTATTCTTCAACTTAAGTCGACATGATGCTGGTGACTTACCAATCATCCAGAAAGTCCGGTCAAGCAAGAAGCCAGCTAATATGAGTTCGTACAGTCCTACAATTCTAGTTGGTTACTAGTTCAACTGCATCACACAATATGTTATATACTACTATCACAATTCTTCTAGTGTTTCTGCATATTGATTGTTGGAAACCAGTGTTACTTCCTTTACACTCTTATCTCTACAGTTAATTCTCTATCAGCCAGTTGAGTCACTAGGGGTCACTAAAAACCAAGTTAAATAAGTAAACATGCAATGTCCCTAATATTTATCTCAACTATCACTTGAGTTCTTTCAAACAATGCCACAGTAAAAATTTGAAACAATAAAGTTGTGCCGATAAAGTATCATGTAAATAAAAAACCTGAAAAGGTGGCACAATCTGGAGTCCTTGACATGTACAATTAACCACCTAAGTAATCGTCCAATCACAGTGAGCTTGGTATCTGTATGTCGAAAATATGAAGTTCACAAAGCTACTTAGTAAAAGAAGCTGCAACCAAAGCACTGGTGAATAAGAAGCAAATATATCTAGGCAGTTATGATCAAAATATCATTACCACGCAGAGAAGGACCTGAGCTTGCAATTATTCCTGACTGTGACGGTTAACCCTTAAACACCACTGCATCTCTACAACAAATTTAATCTTTTGTCATATAAATTTACCATATACCCTCTGCTCTTTGATAGAACACAATATTTATGTAGAAAGTTAGGAACGAGATCACCCATGAGTCTGCATACCATATCTTGAATCTAAGTTCACATACTAAATGTGAAATAACTAATCAACCATTTGTCTAGACAAGTAGGATTAGATCCCAACTACTGCAATACCGCCGAAGAAAGTAATATGCCACCAGAACAACAATACTCAGTGAAGGAGGAAATACATGTGAAAATCAAATGTAAATACCTCTTAAAACCCCACCAAATCTCAAAAACCTTTCCAATTGGAACTCCAAGACACCTCAAAATGCTACTAGATTAGTTGAAGAAAAGACTGATGACCGTAAATAGTTTTGTAGGCCAATTAGTGAGCAAATCTCATCTGGCAGACAGTCAAAGAAGGCATGGATCTCGTAAATGCTTAGCAGACGACTGTCTGCTGAAGGAGACTTCCCAATAATTCACCTGCACCATAGATTCAATTACCCCTTGCCTAACATCACTCATAAGACCAAAGTAATGAATAGTACAAAAATCAGCTTTTGCTTCTGTTACTGCGTAACATGTTCTGATAGATGCTTTAATAGAAGACTGGGATCATATTCAGGTAAAGGCATAAGGATAGAAGTCAGAATAATGCTTAGTTCCCTTATCTCTAATGGAGTTTTTCGAACAAAATCTGAATCTTAGATCACAGTTTGGTGTGTTTAAGCAGCCCAATCTTTTCAGAATGGTTATAATATGAAACAAATGTGTGAGTGAGTATCTCTGAGGTGATATGTGCGCGTTTGAAAGCATGAGAAAGAGATTATCCAAGTTATCCATCCGATAAGTGTAGAGGAAGGATGTCGTATTGTCAGTGGAAGTCATATTACAACATGGCAATTCATCATATTCAATGTGATCATCAACATTTTTCAGCTAAATACTACAACCTAGGCATACCAAGGAATTAGTTAAAGTCAGAGCTAAATGATTGCTACAGTTAAATGCTACTCCTAGACAATTCAGGAGAATGTGTTTTGTTTTATACCCAGATGATGCTATTTCTTTGAATCAGCACTATGTGAGTGCACAAGTTGGACTATGCATATACCTAACTACAGTGTAAATTAAGTCCAGTGACACATTAAGCTATGGACAAACCTTATTAACAATGCTTCAAGCAACTTATCATGAGGTTTCTGTTGGATTTGTTGATAAGTGCAGTCCAGCATTATTGTTGATTCCTTGATGAAGATAAACCAAGACCTGCAAGGGGACCATGAATGCAACATAAAAAGTGAAAGAAGGCTTAGAGGCATTGTTCCACGGCATATACCATTGAATTCCTAGAGAATATCCACGGCAAATATTTTGAGAATACCCCCGCTGAAGCTTAACAGTACACGCAATGGAGAACAATAAGAATGTGCTTCTCCTTTGGCAGAATAATGCCATTGTGTGTGAAATTGTAAATAATTATGCCAAAGGAGAATTGCTCGCCATTCTACATTTCCATAATTGTGTTTAATACTCTCGATTATCAAGCAAGTTGAAAGATCCAAATCTATATGAATCGATAGAAATTGGTAACAGAAATCGACAAAGGTCAAGATAGGACTTGGCAGAGCCAAAATTACCCAATAATTAAGCAAGGGGGCTGAGATTTAGGTTCATATACCAAATTCAATACCTACAAATTTCGCGCGCTTCCGTAATCGTCTGATTTCTGAATCATGTGATCACGAATATTTTAAGCTAAATGAGCAGTTGCTAGGCAGCATGAGATCTCGAATTCAGAAAGGAAAACATAAACAATAGCAGCAGAATAAAAACGTGAACTGAAGCAGAAAATGTACAAACAGTAGCATAATTTGTGAAGAAATTTACCGCTGAGTCTCATAGTATTTCCGAATATTCACCATGCCCTTCCTCTATCGCATATATCAGATTATCAGTCACTTAATTGATGTTTAGCAATGTGTAATCTTGTGTTATTTTCAAATGCAAAATTTATTGCTCCCTCCTCTCTAGTCTCATATCATACATTTCACTCATATTTTATTATAAAATTATATTCCAACTCTCCTATTCAGTCCCCATATATCAATATACATACATTTCACTCATGTTTTATTATAAAATTATATTTCAACGACGTTGAAATATAAATTTGGAGGCAAAAACACAGGAGGCAAAAACACATTTGGAGGCAAAAACACAGCCAACGACGTTGTTTCAAGCGAAGAAGCGGTAGATCGATGCTTCATGTGGAAAGAAGCACCATGGACCATAGCCATGGTCATGCCTAAATGCCCCCCAAGGGCATCATCTAAGTTAGAAAATGTTGTTTCTTAGATGAAAATACTACAGTCAATATTGCAGGCTCATAAAAAGTTTAGTACTCCGTAGTGTAAAAGATTCTCTGAGATGAGTGTAATATATAAGTAAACATGTGGGTACAACTGTACAAGGTACGTATAGTAAAGTAACCCATGTTATTATGCATGTACCAATTAGCATATATAGTTGGCAAAACATATCCTATCTAAGTCCTTGTACTTTGAGTCTTTGATTATTTATTTTAATAGACCTTTATACAATTTTTTTCGTTTTAATAAGGTCTTGTACTTTTATATTTGATATATTTCAATCCTTATTTATTGGAATCCTTAATTTTTTTGTTATAAAATAACACATCATATATTAATTATTTAAATATATTCCCCCAAATATCCTAATTGAACAATATCAACATAACATAAATATAAAAAAAAAGGACAAAAACAAAAACAAAAACAAAAACAAAAACAAAAACAAAACCTTAAAAATTTCAAAACTTTAAAAGAATTTCACGGATTTATGACATTGGAATCAAATATTAAATTAATTAATATTCAAACTTTAATTAAATAACCTACGCATATATCACTCGTCTTTAATGAGTTCCAACTGTTATAATCAAACAACAAATTTCTTCGTCGCTGTGCGCCATTTTAGGTTTTATTTTGATGAAGGTGATAAAGGGAGACGTTCGGCTGTTCGATATGCATTTGATTCAGGAGGAGACGCATCGCCAAAGCTTTTGCTTTCAACTCTCGTCGTTGGTTCGTGGCTTCCACCTTGAGAACAAGGTAGATTACAACTGTGAGGGAGTTGTTACGATCCTATATCTTAGTATTTGGTTATCTTTTGATTCACCATATCTTTCTCATATATTGTTTTCTTGCTCGATAAGCTAGGCTTCTAGTATTTATATCATTTTAGGCATTCAATAAATTAATGAAATTATTATTTTCGCCCAGTTGAGTGCTTATCAAGAAATCCTAATTGTTTATCGCTGCCGACGAAATCGAATCTCGCGCCCAGCTCTATCTTTGGAGATCACCGCCGACCAAGCACTTGGGCGCCGAATTAATAAAACGGATTTTGTTTCTTGTGCTCTCTTTACGCGTTGAGTGAAGACGTCCCTTAACAATATCCGTATTTATACGTATATCAGTACTTGTTACTTTACCTCGTGCAAATCGGCATATATGTTTCTTGTTAAGACGTTGTAAATGTAATAATTACTTAATAAATTCAATTGCAACCAACCATCTTAATATTAATTGCTGGTAAAAGTGTATTATAAATAAGTTCAATTGATATTATGTTTGTATATTATTCTGTTGATAATGGTTTAGTAAATTAATATAAATAGTAGAGATTATGTGGATTTTTGCTATTTATAATAGAGTGAACTATAAAAATGGTTCATGGACTATTGGTTTATCTCGCCCATAGTCCCTGGACTTTAAAAATATCGCCAGTAGTCCCTGGACAAAGGGTTTATCTCGAAATTGGTTCTTTTGACTTTTTTTGGTACGAAAATGTCCTTTTGAGGGGTTTTGGGGGATTTGGACAATTTGATCTTTTTACACTTTTAACATTTTAAATATGATATTATTTCAGTTATGTACTAAATCTGATGTATTTCAAAATTATCATTCTTCTTCCCTTTTGTCATCCTTCACTTTGTTTCTTTATTTCAATATTAGATTTAATTTTACAAAATATTAAATTTAAATTTTTAAATATCAATAAATTTTTTTAATTACAAAAATTATTAAATAAAAAAAATTAATAGTCATAATCAATATTTGAAAGTGTATAATATTTAATCAATATGACAACGACTTAGTTTTAATCAATATTTAATAGCTTTAATCATAAATATATCATATAACACGATTTATTCTGAAATAAATATGCATCTAATGTTAGACAAATATAATTTTTGTTTATTAATTTGAAAACAATCAAAATTTACTAGTAATTTCCAACAAAAATACTCCTATATAAAATTTTTAGAAGGATCAAATTTTTAGTCAACTTCATAATATTCAATCACAAGCAATTATAACAACCGAACGAAGGCTAAATAGAATAGCTCTTATTTTTCCATCATGATTAATATTATTTGTGTGTACTTCTTCAATTCAGCTGAATATTATTAAATAACAAAAATTAATAGTTTTAATCAATATTTGTAGTGTCCATGAGTTAATAGTTTAATTAAAATTTTTATTGATATTTAAAAATCAAAATTTAAAATTTAATTTTATAAAATTAAAAATAATATTGAAATAAAAAAAACAAAGTGAAGGATGACAAAATGGAAGAAGAATGATAATTTTGAAATAATATCAAATTTAGTACATAACTGAAATAATATCAGATTTAAAATGTTAAAAGTGTAAAAAGATCAAATTGCCCAAAACCCTCAAAACCCCCAAAAAGGCATTTTCGTACCAAAAAAGCCAAAAGGATCAATTTCAAGATAAACCATTAGTCCAGGGACAACTGGCGATATTTTTAAAGTCCAGGGACTATGAGCGAGATAAACCCATAGTCCAAGGACGATTTTTCAAGTTCACTCTTTATAATAATATAATAAAGAAATTAAAATAAACTCCTAAATGATAGAAAGTATAAAGTTTAGTAATTTTGAAATAAACTAAAGTTAAATTACTAATTTGATACAAGTACTAGTATAATTAAATAATCATTCATAAAATTAACCCCTAGCAATGGAAAGCTAGTATTGTAGGAAGTAAATAATATATTAAAGTCATTAATTATACAGTGTAGGCCGGGAAAGCACAAGCCATTATTTAATTATATAACACATAAAATGGGCAATAAATTCATGTAAGCTTATCAATGTGTACACATTTCATTATATTATTATAAGAAAAAATATCATTAAAAAAAGCATTTTGCATAAAAGTTATATGGAGTATTATTTTATGTGAAGAAAAATCAATCTGGCCATTCATTTAGTCGTTTTTTTATGGAATAAATTGATTTTCAATTCTTAGAATTAACATGGGGAATTAAGCTAGATAGTTATATTAGGAACAAATATATACAGGAAAATGATTAAAACAAATAATTTTTATAATATAATACTGTATGTATGTAAATATATATAACGAAATTTGGGAGCTTTTGCCCCTAGTAATAAGATAGCTATCCCCCTATTTATGATTTAAAATACAAATAAAACCATAGGGCCAAAAATTTGTGAATTGTGAGTTAAGAGAGTTTCCATGGGGCGTGAATACAATTAAAACAAATTTCATAATACAATACAAATTTGACACACTTGCCTACTTCATAAATATCGTAGAAAGTTAATTGCACAATAATTATTTTCAGTACCCTCCTAAAGCGCTTGCTAGCATATACCAAGAAATGCCCATTGCTGGAGGGTGAGAGGCAGGGCCAGCCGGTGGCTCGAGCTGACCCATGCACGACTCAAGAGCCGTAGATGTTGCCACACGCAGACGCTTGTCCCCGCCACTCGTCTAGTAAGAAGGAGAGGGTTTGCCCGCAGGGGCTTAGCGCAGTTGGTTCCGGGGGAGCAGATATTGCTACAAGGAGCTGGGTTCGAATCCCACTACTGGCGTGTGGGAGCGTCCATCTCTCAGGCACAAGTGTGAGGCCTTGGGAGATGGGCTCCTGTCAGGATAGTGGGTTGAAGGCCTCCTCTCTAACGGGTCGCTGTGTACCCTGATTGAACCGCCTCACAAACTGTCGGGTCGGGGTGTGGGGGCGGCCAGGGTGACCGCATCACCTTTTGCTACAAGAAGGAGAGGGTTTGACACGTGAGAATTTTTTAGTGCAGTAAAAGTAACTTTTTTTCAAAATGATAGGATTAACAGCCCTCGGTCAATTTTTAAACATTTTTTTACTCCATTTTACAAGAGCAAGTTTGCCAAATGACTGTGTAAACAATATTTAGGGAAAATATAGAAATCGTTAATTGTTTTAATTTAATGAAGGCGGCCACGACCTCTCTCAGAGCATCTCCAATGGCGGCGAGCGGGCCGGCTAGCTGATTTCCGGCGCAAGCCGGTCCGCTCGCTGAACCATTGTGGGCGGCGAGCGCCAATTCGGCGGAAAAATAGGAGAGCACTCGCCGATTGACTCGCTGCCATTGTAGGCTGGCGACCGGTCGTTTTTTTTTTTAATTTAATTTCCGAAACACTATATATACACGATTTGAACGTTATTTTCATTTGCACCACTTGTTTTAACGAGTTTTCTCTCTCTCTGAATTTCTGTACAAGAGCAATAACGCAAAATGGATAACAACAACGAGTCTACTCCAGTAATGAGCGGGTCTCAAACTCCCACGGTACCCATGGGAGGTGGATGGGGACCGATGGGTGGGTACTACAATATGTACCCATGGCAGTAGATGATGCCCGGGATGGCCGCCGGGGGTAGTGGTGTGCCGGGATGGCATGCAAGGGATGCCGGACGGGCAGATGATGCCGGGTTGGGATGGCAGGGGATGCCGGGGTGGGGGCCGGGGATGCAGCTCGGGATGCATGGGACACCGGGGGGGGGGGAGGGGGGGACAATGTCTATTGCCCCAGTCTTGATTTTTTGACTGCTTCTTCGCAGACATCGACCCCAACGGAGACGCAGTTCACTGGGGTGGAGACTTTCTCCTTAGAGGAGTTGGGGATAGATCTCGAGGATGCGGACACTCCCGTTCAAACGGGAGATGTAGGCAGTGGTCGGGCCGCACTGAAGAAGAAGAGGAAGGGCAAGGGGGTGGTCGGCGAGTCGTCGCAGCCGACTGATGACGGCTGCCCGGCACGGAGGAAGTGGACGGATGCGGAGAACGTGGCGCTGTCCAGGGCTTGGGTGAGTGTTTGCGATGATCCCGTCAATTCGAACAATCAGAAGATCGTCAACTTGTGGGCTAAAATATCAGCAGCCTACAAGAGATTTTGCCCGGAGGGGAGGCCACATAGCGGGGAGGAGTGCCGGAAGGGGTGGGAACGAATCAGGACTGCGGTCTCCCGATTTGCGGGCTTGTACACAAACGCCCTCCGCATGAAGACTAATGGCCAGACTGACGAGGACTGCAGGAGGATAGCGGAGAGAGCATTCCCCGTACCGAGGACTTATAAGGATTTCACTTATTGGAACTGCTATCTGGTGCTGATGGATTCCGAGAAGTTCCGGGCGGGTGTCGATGCTGGCTGGCCGAAGAAGCAGCGGCTGAACCTCGCCGGTGACAACAGCAGCAGCGATGGCTCCCACGAGCTCCCCGGCGATGTTCAGGAGTTCCCAACTCCTCCATCGTTCACTCGCCGCACTCGTCCGGTTGGTCAGAGGAGGGCGCAACGGGCAGCTAGGGGAGGCGTCCGGGGGTCCCAGGAGGTCCAGTCGGCATCCTCCCCAGTGGCAAGTCGCCAGCCGAGCTCGCCCGCATCGGGCGTCAAGCACAGCAGCGGAGAATGCATAAGATCATAGGTGAATAGAGGGCGGCAACTGACCTCCTCGAGAGTATGCGGGTCGATTTGGCGGCCGCCGCGGCAGAGGCAGGGGGCTCAGATGCGGCCTCAGATGCGGCAGATTTGGGGGTCCCGGGTAGCGGCGAGGACGACGGGGGGCTCGTGTGTGGAAGCCCGATTTTTTTTTTATTATGTATTTTTTTTAATTAATGTACTTTTTTTTATTTAAATAAAATTAATGAATTTCCCCGTATATGTGTCATAAATTTAATTCCGTATTTTGTGATTAATTCCGTAAATTTAGTTGTTTTTAAATTTTGTTTGTTGTGGCTAGCCTATTGTTTGTCCAGTTGTTTGTCCTGATGATGTGACATGGGGAATTTTAGTGCTGATGATGTGGCAGGAGGAGTTTGTGGCTAGCCTATTGCTATGAGCATCTCCGGTGGCGGACTTCCCACTAGGACTTCTACTAGGACTTCCCACAAAACTTCCTGCCACGTCATCACTAGGACTTTCCATTCCACGGTCACATCACTAGGACTTCCCCTGCACTAGGACTTCCACTAGGACTTTCCGCAATAAAACTAAATTCACAATTATTCAATTTACGGAATTAAAATTTACGGAATTAAAATTTCGACACGAATACGAACGGAGAAATGCGAATATTTCATTAAAAAAAACATACATTATTTGGGGAAAAAAAATTACATAGTCAATAAAAAAAAATTAACCACATCAACGTTCATCCCTCCGTGTCCAAACCTCTTTGATGATATCCTCCTGAAGTCGAATATGGGCATCTCTTTGCCACATGTCGGCAAATGCGCGCAACCGCTCAACCTCTCCATGAGGTACCCCCATGTTCACATTCGCGCTAGCCACGCCGTGGCTTGGACTGGCACCCGTATCATCTTCGTGGTCCACTGAGTCAGTTCGTCACCTTCACTTTCGACAATCATGTTGAAAATAGAGTTTAGAGAGAGAAACTTATCAACACAAGTGGTGTGAATGAAATGAAATTCAACGAGCCGTATTTATAGAATTTTAAAAAAAATTGAATTTTAACTCGGATGTCCGACCGTGAGTCCGTGACGTCCGACTGACGCCACAATGGCGGACGTCCAGTCAAACGTCGCGCGGATATCCGACGTTCTCACGGGACGTCTGTGTCCGACTTATTTTGTTCCAATGGCGGACGTCCCGGTCGCCCGTCACGGAAGTCCGACCGGACGTTCGCCATTGGAGATGCTCTATTGGAGATGCTCTCGTAATGCAAATACTAAAATTTGTTGCGAACTGAATCGCGTGTGATTTTTTACTGTTTCCCATTCAACTAGTGCTGTTAAAACAATTAAGATTAAATTGATACAAATTGAACCACGTTTATTACACCATAAATAAATTAATTACCCAGATTGTACGAACAATTAATATTTTTTGGTTTCGACAAAAAAAAAAAACTATATCATGATATTATCTTGTCACAAAATACTATAAATACACCTTGTAACACAAAGCAATGAGCATATACTAGTCACTACACATATACCTCACTCAATTGCGTTCTAAAATCAAGATGACTCCATTGTTTCTTATTTGCTACATCATCTACACAACTTTCACTACCATCATATTGTCTCTCTTCCTCGGCTTCCGCCTCCTCCTCCACCGCCTTTTCCGTTCGAGCACAACCAAAGGGGATGTCGGAAATGTCATCGCACTATACGAAGGCACTCTCCATCACGAGCGTCGCAACCCGGTCCACAACTCCTTCTGGTTCACTATACGCTTCGCTCTCATTGACCTTGACCGTGCACCCTACGCCCCGCCCACCTACCTCTCTGCTGACGAAGCTCGCCGAGCTGCCAAGACTAATGGACCTGTGTAAGGCTTTACTCTCAACTCATATATTCACTTCGTCTCAGTATAAGCGATCCGTATCATTTAAATTAAAAAACTTGTTAATTACTCCTATGAAACATGTGATGATTCATTTCAAAACTTTTCTTAAAGTTGGAACACATAACTATATTAGTTCGTAAATACATTAAAATCAGTTGATATCATAGAATATATCAGTTTCCGACCCAATATCAGTTTGTTGACTCATGGATATCAGTTTATGACTCAATACTATAAGTTCCCGACTCAATATCTGATGCCAACTTATATGATTTTTAATTTTCAAAGTTCTCACCGGAATCACTCCTTATAAAACATTTTTACCAGATATCTCCTGACAACACTTCCAAGTTTGGGATATCGAAGCACTCCAGTGAGCTATTACTACTGCTATGACATCGAAGACTCCAAGAAAATTTTCAAGAAATGCATAATTGAGGCAAGTAACTTTGTCACGTATTATAAAAAGAGTTACACCACTAAATGTTTAACATTCATGGTTAAATTTGAACTAGGGAACTAATACACCATGGGGAGAAAGTATAACATTTGTGTTCAATCCAAGCTCCGATTCGGTCCCAAAATGTCAATATATAACCGGTTTCTCGGTTCGTACTCCGTACTATATTAATTTCTTTTTCATTTTATTTCCAAACTACCCATTACTCACGAGGGTATTTTGGGTAGTTTAACTCAAAAAAAGGTCGATGAGATTTGAATGTGAATACTTATTAATCAATTGTCAAAATTTGAAGGATATGCTTGGATATTGGAGGCTCAAAGTGAATGAACCAGGAGAAGATTTGTATGCTTATATTTCAATTGAACATCCAAAATTTGGCAATAATTATTTTATAGCGACTTTGAAAGCCAAGAAAGTTGAGATCTCTTCTACAACGCCAGATGATCTTGAAGCATTCTTTTGGTTGCAGCCTCATATGGGTTCAATTCTTTCCTATTGGATTGTAAGTGATACTATTAATTAACGTAGATTTTATCTAATCGATTATCGAACTAAATTTAATAATTAAAGAAATAATGTTAAAGTAATGATAGTTGGTTATATTTGAAAGTTGCAGAATTAAACAGAATTTGATCAGACTTATAGTTTTTCCGGAAATTTTCCCTTTATAACAAAAATGTTTGGATAATTATTTTCTATGATGTGTTTGTGAAGGCGCTCAAGCTTTGGTGGAAAAACGTTCATTTCTATGAACATCCAAAAAAAGAGAACGCAAACTACAGGGAAGACTGTTTTAAACAAAATGTTCAACTATGCCCTGCATTTGGAGGAAAAAACGCAGCCAACGACGTCGTTTCAAGCAAAGAAGCGGTAGATCGTTGCTTCATGTGGAAAGAAGCTCCATGGCCATGGTCATGCCTAATTGCTCCAAGGTCATCATTCTAAGATAGAAAATGTTGTTGCTTAGATGAAAATAATATGCTACAGTCAATATTGGGGTCTCATAAAAATAAAAATCTCTCTGAATGCATTGTCCCATATATCGTTGTAATGTTCATCCATGTAATTTATAATCCTCCTTATGTATTTGAACACATATATTAATGGGATAGTATTAGTTTATCGTATAAAATTGATGTTGAGAAATTAGGGATGGAAAAATATATGGAAATATTAGTATATCACATTTATTGTTACCAAAATATATCGGAAATATTAAAATTTTGATATACAATGATTTTCAGTACTGTATAATATTGTAGCAGACGATTATTATGCAATAGTGGTGTACATGTTTATATACAGCAATATACCCAAAATTTGGTATTATTATAGTACTCCTTATGTCTGTCATTAGGAGTTCTGATCACTTTTGCGCACTCATTTTGTAAAAATGATAATAAATAGTTAAAATGGATAAATGGTAAAGTAAAAAGAGAATAATTTAGATAAGATTATTCTTAACATTATTATCTCTCCTACTTTATATCATTTCTCCACTTTAACTACTCCATTTATTATCATATTTTACAAAATGAGTATGCAAAAGTGACTGAGACTCCTAATGACGGACAGAGGGGTACTTATTTTGTATATGTAGTCGATAACTTATTTAGTATTCTATGGCACCGATATATACTAAAAATATTATCAAATTTTTGCCAAATATATATAAACGTAACGACATGAAATAAGATTTCAGTATACCATATCGACTCATCCTCGTAAAGAACACACAATTTATCTTTAATAATTAGTAGTAATTAATTATAGTGTAGAGATATTCCACAAGAAGCGTGCATGTACCATCTTTTTAAAACCAGTAGATTATACATTTGGGTCTTCGCATTGAGGCCTTTTTCTGTGTTGGATTTAACAATCCTCGACTGCTTTCTCGAAGGCCCAATGCCTTTTTTTCTTTATTTATGTCTTTTTCTTCTTTTAAATCTCATAAATCACAATCATAAAATTAATAATAAATCACATAAAAATCTAGTTTACTCAATCTCACCTTTAATTTCAAAGTGAGTAATAAACCAAAATCGGAACCACTTGGATCCTTCAGTTCTGGTTCCACCTCTCGGGAAACCTGAGCTGGTGGTTCCAGAACCGGTAGCATCACTATATCTCAACCATAAAATTAATCTAAATTTTCATCATGGGCTTTGTTAGCTAGAGTTTAATGGGCCAAACCGTTCAGATATGCGAAAAATTGACCCGATCCGAGAATGCCTTCCGTTTTCACAATCCAAACACGGTCACTAACACAATCGAGCTCGATACAATACATACATATATAAATAGATAGAGAAATATAATCTTTAATTAGCGGTTGTGAATAAATTGTATCGAATTGAAATGAATCCAAATGGAATGTTGCCAATTATGTATCACGAGTCCTTAGGCTTAAAGCAAGAGGAGTAAGTAAGTATGGGTCATGTGAATATTATCCACTTAGATTCTATGGACGAACAAAAAAGTTTAAACTTCTTAGTTTTTAGACAAACCTATATACATACTGTGTATGTATATATATCCCTTGAGTGGTGAAGTAATGCAAAGGAGAGAGAAAGAGAGAGATATGTTAATAAGATAGAGACAAAGAAGAGGATGGGGATATGAGCTTAGTGAAATATCAAGAAAAGGAGTAGACAGAAAGTGATCTAAGACCTAAAAAGGGGGGCGAAGGGAAGGGTTTATTTACCACTCACACTAAACAACAAAAATTTATGTTTTATTGTTTACACATAAATTCTCATATTTCCACTGCAGTCAGCAATATTTTGGTGAATCGTAAAACAGATAGAAAAATATCAAGACGACAGGTCTTGTCAAATTCGTATCTATACTCCTTGTTTCTCTCTTAGTACTTTTCAATACACAACACTTGAAATATTATTACTAGTGTTGCTATCGACACTTTTCATTCTACAATTCATACATTTCTTTTTCACAATAAAATATTAATGGGATTTCTTGATAATTCAGTGTTTACTCACAATGCAAACGCAAAAATTGCCAAAATTTAGTGCCCGAGAAAAATATTGTCAACGGTACATAATAATTTTTTGCTTTTTTGGGACGATTTTCATTGCATAAACTAGAAATAAAAATTAACATTCTTAATTGAATAAAAAATATGTTTAGAAATTTATTTAGTGTAATACAACGGATTTTTTTACTTAAATATTTCTTGGGATCTTCCATTATACTTGTTGTCCTTAATTTCTTTCAATTTTTTTTTCTACATTTCTTCGATTCTATTATTGTGTATTTTAGTTTAATTTTATACTTAGAGTTACTTACGACCAATTAGGACATATAATTGCTTTTAGCATTTAATTAGTTAAGAATAAATATTAGTGTGTGGAATAATCTATAATTTGTCGAGTAAAAGCAACTTGCTCATAAATAACATTAATAATTTCTATTTTCATGATAAATGTTGTTGAAATAATAAACATATTAATAAAACACGAAATGAAATGACACACTAACAAATTTATACCTCCCAAATCTTCCAAAATAATCCACACACCACAGAAAGCAATTAAGAGTATCCTTCATCCCCACTATATGAATCCATAGCAATATTCTCACAAATTCCCACAAGTCGACAAATTTCAACAAATCAATCGGTGAACTAATAATGCCAAATAATTAGAAATCAAGATTCAAAAAAAGAGAAAAAGAGGCGTAGTGGGAGCAGATAGTGGCTCTACTGTTAGGACAGCATGTGAATATTCAGACAAAGTGAAACCATTACCACGCCATACCAATAGCTGCAAGTAGAACAATTAGGGAAGCCACTCGTGATACTATCAAAAAAAGCACACACACCCACATGTATGTGTGTGTGTTTTATTTTCACATATGGTGTGACATGATTCTGAATTTCTGAGTCTCAGTCTACATGCCAAATTTGCTGTGTTTTTGTCACTCCAAATTCACCTTTAGGGCCTTACACTACAGATATTGATGCTTTTGGTGCATGCCTACTTTAATATGTGTGTTTGTGTATATTTTATGTTGAGGTGTGATTTGCACTAATTGGCACTTAGTACTATATTTTATTGAACCATATATAGAATAATAGGGTACGTTTCCTCTGTTTATAAATTAATTATAACATTCTCCTCATAGGGTGATACAAGAATACAAGATCAATTATTTGAGAAAAAGAGCATCCTATGCAAATTTCGTCCATTAAAAAAAATTACTAGGAGTACAATATATGGATTCGTATCTAAGATTGATTTTTTAAAGAATGTTTCATGGCTTAGGGTTTTCCTGTGATCGACATGTATGGCATTCCTATGCCTTTTAAATGTTCGTTTGGTATACCTAATTCCACCATTGAATTTGTTTTTTTGCTTAGAGTAAGTATAGTAATGTGAGATTTCAAAGAAGAATACAAATTCTACCCCGAGATAAACTTCAAAAGGGGTTAAAGTTTAAAGGGCAAAAAAACACTCAATATGGATTAATTCAAGATTTTACCATCAAATTTAAATGTGGTGTGAAAAAATTGCACAAACATCTAGCTAGTGTGTACCTAATTTCCCACAAATTAAATTTTGCCCGGATTGAATCTAATGTGGCATATGGAAATGACCAAAAGGATGTCGTCTTGGTTTGAGGTGGCATGTCAGAATATCTAACTAGACCAAAAACAACGTCTTTCATCAAGAAATACATAAAAATTTCAAATCACATAATAAAAATTCACTCAATTAATCATTAAAACTACATCGTTTTGATGTGCTAACTTGCCATTCCCTATACTCTATCACGTCATGTCATCTTCACGTCATTTAAAATTGACACTGGACACACAAAACATGATATTTAATGTTGTAGAATAGTTGATAGTAGGAAATAGCTACACACACTAAAAGTTTATGAATTTTTTCAGCACATTCAAAATTGGTGATAGATATACTTGAATGCCTTATAATTGAGTATTTTCGATTAGATCAAATGAATGAAATGCAAATTGCAAATTAGCAATGGCATAAAACATTAGTACTGGTACTATAAATTTTTTTTCTTGCCTAGTGAAACGTGATAACATGATCCGTCGTTATCAAAGTGAATGATGGAATATATAATTCGTACTAATAATGAATGAGCTTTTCAAATTTATTACTAATAATTATAGAATAAGACGAGCGACATATGTCAGTACATATCTTGACATTCCGTGACTCCCAGAATTAATAGAACCCCACTTCCATTCTCCCTCTTTATAAACCATCCATCACCATTCCATCACACAGCACACACACACAAAGAAACATAGAAATGGCATGTAAAATACATAGAAAAATTGCATTGCGCAGAAAGCTTCAAATTTTGAGAACTCTCACCAAATCCAAATCAGTAAGCCTCTTTCATTCATAATAATTTCAAATTGTCATGACTACTTACATATATATGTGATTGATTTTGGTTATGTTTCAATTAAGGAGAAAAAGAGCTCCATCATCACAGACACTTCTCTCTACATCCATAAATTGAAGCTACAAGTTGAAGCAATCAAGAAAGAGTGCCAACACCTTATCAATCAAATACATGTAAATCTCTCTCTCTCTCTTTCTCACACATACACACACACATAGTAGGTTTTGAATGGATGGACAAAATGGTGCAGGAGGTGAGAGTGGAGAATGTTGGGAGAGGATTTCTAGCGGTGAGGGTGAGATGCAAGAAGGGAGAGCAAATTATGGGGTCGATTCTTGAAATGTTTGAAGAATTGAATTTGAATGTGGTGCAAGCGAGCATCACCTGCAAGAACTTCTTTGGAATGGAAGCCATTGTTGAAGCCGAAATCGACGCCGCAGTCTTGAACAAGGCGATTTTGGACCTTGTCCGAGTGCAGACACAAAATAGCACGTGAATAATGTGTTTCAAACTTTGTAAATTGATCATTGCCTTCATTTTCATTGATTCAACAAGTTGGAGGAAATTAATGTTTGTTTTAATTTCAAGTATCTTGAATAAGTAATATTTGTACTAGTTCTAATGTTACAATTGTTAGTGGCTTCAAGCTTTAATTATTTGAACTTTGATGAACGACAAAGTATCAGTATTTAGTAAATTTTGGGATTTTAATATTCTTTTATCGTGGTCGGCCACATCCCAAATATAAGGATTGAGGAGAATATTTATCAAATTTTTCTTGATATATAGCACATCATATGCATCAAACATAAGTAAATGCAATGAAAATAGTACTCCACGATTATGTTATACTCCATAAAACTAAACAATAAATATATACTCCTTCTGTCCCTTAAAAATAAGAACTATTCCCTTAAAATTATGAATTTTCTAATCCAAGAAATGTATTTTTTCTCTAGTGAGGTGAGTCACATTCTCCACTAACAATACTCCAATAAATTTTTTTAATCTTTCTTTTACTTAACCAATTTTGTATTAAAACTCTTACCCCTTCAAAAGTTCATATTTTTATGGAACAGATAGAGTATTATTTCACGTATGTAAACCAAAAATTGTTTCTCGTATATTTTAATGCTTGAAAAGTTTCACTGGGCGAATTGTAGAAAAACACAAAGTTTGGTCAATTTTTTGTTTGCCCAACAACTTTAGAAGTTACTCGCTCTTTCCGCCATTAGGAATTTCATTTCTTTCCGACACGAGTTTTAAGAAATGTTAAGAAAAGTGGGTGGAAACCAGTTAGTGGAATAAAAGTCTCGCTTGTATATATTAGTTTTAAAATATGAGTGGAATAAATTAGTGGAATGTGGGCCCTATTACCATTTATAGTAAATATGAATCGGGACTCCTATTCGCGGATGGACTAAATAGAAAAAACGGAACTTTTATTCGCGAACGGACTAAAATAGAAAATTTGGATTCCTATTCACAAACGGAGGGAGTAGTTGGCGAGACCATGTATTTAGATTTTTTTTTGTTTACAATTAACAGTAAATAAAATTCGATCACTTACTTATATACATTATTGATATTTTTAATTAAATAATATAATTTTTTTTATAGTAGCATTTAATTTAAAAGTGGGCCACGTTCTAAGATATTAATATAAGGAGGCCGGAGGTCCATCTGTAAAATATACTTACCAGTGAGTAGTGACATTTAATTGGGCCCCCATGAATCATGTACTTACATTCTTGAGCTACTTAATTAAAATTTACTAGTAATTCTTAAATTTTAATTAAGAACTTGAAAATCTCTAATTGCTTGTTAACTAAGGATTACTTAAACGCCATTAATTTGCGGACTTCCACACCGGAGGTTTGTTCAATTTAAAGATTTTACCTTTCCTTTTCATTCTTTGAATGTTTATGATTGAAAAGAGGCATTGAGGGAGGGTGACATTTTTATTAGAATATTAATAGGTGAAGTGAAATTTATCAAACGATTAATATTCTTGCATCGAATATCCAATTGTTTTCATGTATAGAGTTGACCTTTTGAATGCCTTAAATCATGAAGTGAGTAAATGGATAAGAGACAAATTAATTAGAGACTAATTAATAATATGGGACATATCATATATGCGATCCCCAAAAGATTATATGTACTCAATTTCATGATTAAGCAAGTTAATGCCAATTTCAACTGGACTTGGTGTGGCATGTAATACAACTAAGCATATATCATCACATTAATTTATATATAAAAAAAAGATTATAAAATAGAATTAACCGACATTACTTCAACTTTTACACTAATGATCATGTGTTTAGAATCACTTGATATACTTACAAATACATGAACTCATTTATGAAAAAAAAAATCAGGTTATAAAATTAGATTCAACTAGGCACTATTTGATTTAGGTTGAGTAACGGATTACCATTAAACTTGGAGGTATTACAGAGGGCATCCTTATTAGAGTAATACATTTTCCAATAAAAAATGAATAATAAGTTGCGTGTTACACATTAAAAAAATAGCAATACTTGACTTCTTCTAGCTAGTTTATTCGAGGAATCAAATTGGATGCAAGTAAAATATTTGGCATCTTGAATGCTGGCAACGCAACCACTAACTAAACATCCATGTATTTTTTAAAATAAAATAATTATTTTGACTTTTCATATTTTAATGTCGGGTTAGATCTGAGAAATATGTGAGAGCAACTGAATAGAAATTACAACAACTAAGAAGATTAGACTCATTCAATCGTATATAATTTAATGTGTTTTTCTTAATTAGTTTTTGCTTTATAAGATAATGTGAGCTCATCCAAAATGGTCCCCCATCTAGTGATTAAATTTCAATGCTTAAATAAATTATATTTTGCATTTCAACTTACATATTTTGTTATGGAATTGATCTGTTGAATTATTATTAGAATCCGAAATGTATATTGATGGATCTATTTAGGGCTTAAATGTTTTGAATGCAAACCCTCAAATATTGGATTTGTAACCATATTCTAATACTTATAATCCTTATAACATTTTACTTCTTTATTTACTCCGTATTGATTTCGATCTGATCAAACTAGTTGGTTTTCTCATATATATTATTAATAATTAAAAATATCTCTTTAAATTAGTTAATTTATTATCCATACAGTGAATTTTATACTCCATATAAATATCACTTTTACTATGGATATAACTTGATTAATGTATATAAAAATATTCTGGTGATTAATTTTTTAGAGTGAACTATAAAAATAGTACTTGGACTATGCGTTTATCTCGTCAATGAACCCTGGATTTTTAAAAATATCCCCAGACAATCCTGGACTAAGCGTTTATCTCGAAAATGGTCCTTTTTCACTTCGTGACGAAAATACCCTTTTGGAGGTTTTGGAGGGGGGGTTTGGGCAATTTGGTCTTTTTACATTTTAAATCTGATATTATTTAAGTGATGTACTAAATTTGATATTATTTCAAAATTATCATTCTTCTTCCCTTTTGCCATTCTTCACTTTGTTTCTTTTTCAATATTAGATTTAATTTTATAAAATTAAATTTTAAATTTTAATTTTTAAATATCAATAAATTTTTTTAATTATAAAAATTACTACTATATAACAAATTAATAGTTCTAATCAATATTTGATAGTGTCTACTATTACTTAATCAATAAGGTACGACAGACGCCTTAGTTTTAATCAATATTTAATAGTTTTAATCATAAATAGATCATATAACACGATTTATTCTGAAATAAATATGCATTCAATGTATAGAAAATTTGACTAAAAATATTATGAAGTTGACTAAAAATTTGATATAAGAGAATTTTTGTTGAAATTTTCTAGTTAATTTTGATTGTTTTCAAATTAATAAGCGAAAACTATATTAGTCTTACATTAGATGCATATTTATTTCAGAATAAATCGTGTTATATGATCTATTTATGATTAAAACTATTAAATATTGATTAAAACTAAGCTGTCTGTCGTACCTTATTGATTAAATAATAGACACTATCAAATATTGATTAAAACTATCAATTTGTTATTTAATAGTAATTTTAATAATTAAAAAAATTTATTTGATATTTAAAAATTGAAATTTAAAATTAAATTTTATAAAATTAAATCTAATATTGAAATAAAGAAACAAGGTGAATGATGGCAAAAGGGAAGAAGAATGATAATTTTGAAATAATATCAGATTTAGTACACCACTGAAATAATATCAGATTTAAAATGTAAAAAGACCAAATCGCCAAAACCCCCTAAAAAGGTATTTTCGTCACAAAATAGTGAAAAGTGACCATTTTCGAGATAAACGCTTAGTCCAGGATTGTCTGAGGATATTTTTAGAATCCAGGGTTCATTGGTGAGATAAACACATAGTCCAGAGACTATTTTTATAGTTCACTCTATATTTTATCGTGTGTGTATTTTTTATTTATAAAGCAATCAAATATGTACATAATAAAGCATTCAGTGTTTATTTGAATGATGTTTTTATTTTCACATTGTCGCTGGACGCTGAGTTATGTTTAATTATCCATTATACTCTATAAAACTAAAACACCTTAAAATCATTATTTTTCCACTAGATTTAGAGATTTACACAACGAATTAATTATTGTTATGCAACATAAAATTTTGAAATCAAGAAGTTTGCAATGGGTTTGAAGAAAATATATAAATAAAGCTATGTATGATTTTCAATATTTTAAAAACAATGGTAATTATTTCTTCAAATTTTCTTCATATGCTTATTACGAATGTATCTCCTCGCAAACACAGTTAATTTTTCATATATAGATAAATAGATAATGATCAACGCCAAAAATATTCTACTACCATTTGCTTTCCAAATCCAAACCCACAATGTCACGATCTGCAACCTAATATTGCTGTTAAGATAACATTAAATAACCCGCAGATTTTAAAAATCAAAACTCATTAATTTACGTCATTTTTTCGTATTCTATTTCAGCATGATTCCACAAGATACACAAAATCCAGTCATAAAAAAACATTGGATTTAAGCAATTAAGTAAATTAATTAGTAATGCACACTAAATTCGAAATTCAATTGTGGTCTGTGGATATTGTGAGCCATTTTAAATGTGGATAAAAGTAATTAATAAAATTAGCCACGACTCAGCCTCGCGTATCGACACGCGCTACGTCATTACAGAGGTGCTAATTAATCACATCATTAGAGTAATTAATCAACATTAATGGTCCCTTTTACATTGCATTATAATATGATCAACTTTGGATTACTTCCCACATTTGCTTGCACGTCCCTCTTTAAACTACACAATTATCGATCTGTCACCATTTTAAAACCCACCACCCTCTCTTCCTCCATTTTCTTGCTCTCATCAATCTCTTTTTTTTTTCTCTCTCTCTCACAGCCATTCCGCCATGGACACCGGCTTCAACCGACACCGCCACCGTTCCGTTAACGACCTCGACGACTCCGAGAACTCCAACAGCGGAGGAGATTCGCCGCGCTCCTCCGCCGTCTCCACTGAGACCAAGATCGCCTCCACATCATCTCCCAAAAGAAGGTAAATTAGCATTCCCTCATCTCCTCTGTCTCTACTATCTTCGTCCAAAAAAAATAAGTAGTAATTCTATTTTTTCATTTTCACATGAAAAATTAATTTTTCTATTTAGTGAAATGTGTATTTTTCACTCTATATTTCAGATAAAAGTTATAAAAATTATGTTGTCCATTTTCAAGACTATTTTAGTGTATATAAATTAAAGTCAGTTTGGTACGACAGATAACTCATCGATTTTAGAGTTTTATAGCTAAAAATGATCTAAAATTAGTGTATTTATCATGTTTTGTTTATTTATTTTTCCTACTTTACAAATTGCAGCAGGAGAGCCATACAGAAAAGAGTGGTGTCAGTGCCAATCAAGTCCGTTGGATTAAAGCAGAAGGGCGATCAAATCGGCGCACCACCGTCCGATTCATGGGCGTGGCGTAAGTACGGCCAAAAGCCGATCAAAGGCTCCCCGTATCCGAGGTGGTTAACTTAATTAATCACAATTAGGAAACAATTTGTGGTTTTTTTTTTTTTTTTTAAACGCGAGAATATGTCCAGACCACTGAATTTTTACACGAATATTGCAGAGGTTATTATCGGTGCAGTAGCTCGAAAGGATGTCCGGCAAGAAAACAAGTGGAGAGAAGCCGATTGGATCCGAAAATGCTACTCGTAACGTATTATTGCGAGCACAACCACAATTGGCCGGTTTCCAAAGCCAAAACCGCCGCGAAAACTCCGTTATCGGAAGATGAAGATGAAGACGACGAAGACGAAGACGAGGAAGAAGAAGTAGAGAAGAAACACCGGATCGATCTATCCGATCAATCTCGTCACGACGAAGTTGCGGCGGCGGAGGATAGCAAATTCGGCGGCGGCGGAGAAGGGATGTCGATTCAAAATGGCGAATTCGGATGGTTTACGGATTTCGATTGCGGAAATTGGATTTTGGAGAGTCCTATGCTGGCGGAGGAGAGGATCAGCGCCGACAGCGAGATGGCGATGATTTTCACGATGCGGGAGGAGGATGAGTCGCTGTTCGCGGATCTCGGCGAGCTGCCGGAGTGCTCCACCGTGTTCCGCCGTGGGATGGTGGAGAGGGAGGCGGAGCGGAGGCGGTCGGAATTGGCAGCCGCCGCATGCCCTTGATCCGGATTAGGATTTAGATTTTTTATTTAATTAATTAAAGAAATGTTATGAGATAAAGTTTTTTTTGTGTTTAATGTAATTTTTACTGTTTGTCAACACTTAACAGCGTAGTGGTTAGAAAAATAAAAGAAGAAGGTTGGTGTTAAAAATTTAATCTCCTTGTAATTAACACTTTTTGTCGTTTATGTTATGTTCATTCCACATTGTTATTTCAGAAATTCAATTGTAATGGTAATTTGCCGTAAATTTCTAGATTTTAAATTTTGGGTTTGTATATTAATTTTAAATTAATTAATAAATTAATGAATTATTGATCTATTCTAATTTGACAACTAACTAATAGGAGTATTTCGATACTAATATGATTTGATAACTTACTTATTACTATATACTCTCACTTCATCCTTTTAATTTTTATCATATTTTTTCATTTCCATTCATCCCATAAAATTTGTTACATTTCATTTTTTATCATTTCTTATATTGGATCTTATATTTCTCTAACTCATTTAAATTCACATTTTATTATAAAACTGATATATAAAAGTAGTACTAAAGTAGGACCTACTATCTACTAACTTTTTCAACTCACTTTTCATTACATTTTTTAAAACTCGTGTCTAATTAAAGATGTGACAAATTTAAGGAACTGAGAAAATATTTTATTATAGTATTAAAATTATGTAATTTTGTTTGTTGAAACAGAGTTTATATTAATAAAGAATGTCATTGAGAGGAGAAAATGAAAAATAAGAAATGAGAGAGAGCACATGAAAGGAAATTACTTCCTCCGTCCCACATAATAGTCACACTTTGTCATTTTAGCCTGAGACCACAATAAGAGTCACTTTTCATATTCATCATGAATAGTAAGTAGGTTCCACATTCTATTAACACATTTTATTCATATTTTATTATAAAATCAATATAAAAAAATGGATCTCATATTGCAATAACTTTTTCAATCCACTATTTTTTACATTTCTTAAAACATATGTCCACAATAAGAGTGACTCCGATTGTGAGACGAAGGAAGTAATATGTTGCCTAGAATATGATGTCTTGGGTCGAATAGTTTTACATGAATAAGTCATCAACATATATTAGCAATGAAATTATATCAGTCATAAAATTATAAAAATTCAATATTTCAACAATTTATAAACTGGCTTTAAAGTTCAAGTATATTACCATCACATACCCCTTTGTATAGTTATGATTAACTGATAGTAATTCTTAATGATTAGGAATGTCAATGAATAATTAAGAACATTATTGAGCATCTTTATGTGAATGTAAGAATAAAAAGAGTTTTAGTGGCATGATGTTATATAGTCGTGTTAATTAAAAAATCAATTAGGTATACCACGCTACCACGCTTTGCTAAGTGCTTTGTCCTCCAATAAAAACAAGTTCAAAAAACAAAGATACAATATTAATATTACAAGTCCAATTTTATTAAGACTTACCAAATTAGATTAAGTAACAGATATGCAGAAAATTGTGAGGAATTTACTAAACCTAAATTATAAATCTTGAGACCATGCCTTGTAATCGCATTACACATGTGTTTTTCTCGTTCCAAATGTAGTTAATTAGTTTTATATTTGTTTTATTTCATATAATAATCATGCATACCCAATCATTATTTGCAAACAAACTAGCAACTTGGACAACATATTTTCACAATTTAAACACTACATAATGATTGAATCTAAAAGGGAAATGAGCTCAAAAGTCTACATCTCAACAACATTGACTTTTTAATGTGAATCCACGGAATTTTGTTTCAAACCTCAGAATTTCTAATATCAACTACTCCTTCGACTATGAATATGCATTCCATTTTAACTCAGGCTCGAATTTTACAGAAGTGGAATAACACAGGTATAATTAGAAAATAATTCAACATAAGTATCACTTTTATAGTATAATAGTCATAAATATGAATTAAATAAATTAGTGGAATATGGATTATGACTTATTTACTGAATATAATAAAAAGTAAGACGTGGAGTGAAAAGAAAATATGTGATACACATTCACACGATGAAAGTAGTATATGCAAAATGTTACTAAAACAGTGACAAACGCAGGAAAAAATATTAATAAAGACTATACGTACTACTATATTTTTCTAAAATAAATAAATATAAAAAAAGTATACCAAACTTTTAACATGTATTTTCTTCGCATTTTCAATCCTCCTCATCATCCAAGCTCGATCATTTTGGTCTATAGTAGATAAGCTTAATTCGTTAGATAAAATCTCTATATTAAGATTCTTCTAATACATAAACAAGATACTCCTATTTGTGTAGTGTTCAAAACACCAATGTAAGAATGGGTAAAATATGTGAATAGCAAAATCCTAATTTGATGAAAACTACTGTACTATTATATTTTTGTGTAATGATGATGCATTTTCACTAATAAGGATAGATTTAGAGTTATATTTTATGGAAAAAGGTAGTAAGAAAAGACAAGTAGTAGGTGAGCTTTGAAGGACCACACAACTGGCCTTTCAATCATTAATTAAGATCCAAAAATAAGATAATTTAGTAGTGATTAGTTTGTCTATGTGATTGGTTGTAGTAAGAGTATAGCTTTATTACAGATGAGTCCCCACATGTTACACGTGCATCTCATCGCGTTGGGTGCGATTCCTAATTAACATTACATAATTATTGATTAACAGCTCTAATCCTCTGCCTTATCCGTTGTAGCATTGGGTGCATAAAATTATGTAAAGGCATCGCTTTTTTTGTCATATATTAATCGACCAGATATTCAAAATATCTAATTCGACGAGGTATAGTACATCGTAAAACAATGTATACTCGCTTTTTACTTTATAATAATAATAGTACTCCCTTCGTTTCCTCATATACAGTCATAGTTGAGACAAAACTTTTTAGCACGGAGTTTAATAAATAAATATTTAGTGTATTAAGTAAATAGTAATAGATAAAAAAATAAGAGAGAGAATAAAGTAGAAAGTGACAAAAAATAGAATAGAGAGAAACAAAGTAAGAGAGAGTAAAGTAAGAGTGAGAAAAAGTGTTACCATATATTGAAATGACCTAACTATGAGGGAACTATCCAAAATAAAAAAATGACTCAACTATTAAAGAACGGAGGGAGTAATACTTTGTATGAAAATAGTCTTGTTTTTTCGTTTAACACCGTCCATCAAAATTAGTTCTATATAGTTTTAATAACTTTTTCATTTGGTAATAGAATAAGTTTTATTTTCCACTAATAATATTTCAATTTTTTCTCTCTCTCAGTCTCTCACTTATTTTATCAAATCCTACCTCCGTCCTCTAAAATTTGTCCCACTTTGACTCGACACGGGTTTTAAGATATGTAATGGAAAGTGAGTTGAAAAAGTTAGTGGATTGTGGGTCCTACTTTTATATATTAGTTTTATAATAAAATGTGAGTATGAATTAGTTAGTGGAATATGAGGTTCATTACCAAAAATGGTTAAAAAGTGAATGAAACAAATTTTGGGTGACGGACGGAAATGGAAAAATGAGATAAATTTTCAGGGAAGGAGGTATACTTTTTAAAATCTTGGCACTCAAAAATTGATAGCTGGTAGTATTATTTACCATATAAATCTATTATCAGTCATATTACAAAGTACATAAAGCGATTAAACTATAAAAGTGCATATATAAACTCCAAAATTGAACACACAATTACACACATAAATGCATTTTATTTTACCCATAAAAAGTGAATACATAAATTCCTAAAGATATAATACAGCTTATATTTATCTGATCTTACTGGTAGAAATTCCATCGGAGAAAACAGAGTATATTCATTTTTTAAATGAATTTGATCAAAAAAAGATTGGGAAAGACTGGTAGCGAAGTAAAACTTAATAAGACCTTATTTAATCCATTTCTCTATTGTAAGTCAGCAATTCTTAATACAGTACTACAATGTTAATAGTCATGCCTCATGATGTATGAGTAAAATTATTTAGATTTAAATCATTTAATTTATTTCAATCTTCAAGTCAACCACTCTTAAATTATCATGTTATAAGTCACTGCTCACGCATGGGTATAGTCACTGAAGTTTAATACATTTTCATTAGTCAAAATATCTTTTGATAATTGATAATCATCATACAGCATTGACAAACTATAGAAAAAACTAAATAAATAAAGTAGTAGTAGTAAGATTTTTTCCCCTTTTTTCTTGAAATGACACGTATATTGATGTCTGAATCAGACAAACATCATGTGAATTTGGCATTCCATGAAAATAATACAAATTAAAGCATGTCCATATTTCTAACATCTGCAGAGGTAAAAGTTTACACCACAATCTCAAAGACGATGCAGCAGAAAACAAAGATGGCACCATACCTCACGAGCAGCAACCTCCTTTCTTCACATCCGATACGTCCTTGCTCACGTCGATTTTCTCTCCCTTGGTCGGGACAGTCTGCATGTTCCCGTCGTCACCTGCCTCCATGCTCTTCTTGCTCACGATGCGGTATATTTGCGTGAGAACCTCCGTGAATGCATTTTCGACATTGGTAGCATCTAGGGCCGAAGTTTCCATGAAGTAGAGCGACTCGGTTTCAGCAAATGAGGTCCCATCGTCTGTTGAGACTGCCACCAGATGCCGGAGGTCGCATTTGTTGCCAATAAGCATGACGACTACGTTGGGATCAGTGTGATCCCTCAACTCCCTTAACCACCTTTCGGCGCTTTCAAATGTGGAGTGCCTAGTGACATCATATACAAGCAAAGCACCAACAGCACCGCGATAGTATGCACTTGTAATGGCACGGTACCTGGAGAAAGGACGATGTTCAGAGTGGGTAAAAGGCAACAAGTGACAGAATAACTGAAACCATATCTTGTGTTCATCTATACGTTTGTTAGTTCCTGTAAACAGGAAAGCTATTTAATTCCATAAGTCCAATGTTTCCGCGGGTCACAATCAACCTTGACTCGTGTTCTTTTTGCTAGTTTAGTCTCTAAACTTGGATCTAACCTCAAGCCAGGATATGAAACCCTCAAGGATAACAGCTACATTTGATCTTACGATTTTGGACCCCGCAACGGTCTGACATGACAAGACAAGGTTTGTAACCATCAAGCCCATAAGGCATTGGAACTGTGTTGACTCATAACAAAAAGCTGATTGTAACTCATATCTCCATCTATTAATTAATTTTTTGGCTGAAACTTAACACCAGCCAAAAGAATAAAAAATGTGCCTCAAGATATCATTTTCCTATCATTTCAGTAACAATTACTCCACTCAAGACATGCAAAAAGAAGCCTGACTGACGGTTATAAGAAAATTCGTTGAAATAAAATGCTGAAAAATTGAAAATAATAAAATGAGAAAAGAGGGAAGCAAAAAGTGTAAATCTTTAGAAAAGCAAATTTTCTCTACACTCAAGACATGCAAAAAGTACCTAAAGTGGGCATTGCTTAGAATTAGGCAAGATTATGCCAAACTAGATTTCAACAACTCCTAGTTACCTTGAATAGATATCTTTTCTTTTTTGGCAAAAGAAGCCTATTTTTACTTTGATAATTATCAAAGACTTTTACACTTCATACATATCTTTAACCTTAGGCATATTATACAGTCAGCAATTTCATCCATGATTATTGATATTTTTGATAAAATGCCATATACACTACTACAACTTTGCAAGAAGGCATAAATTAATGAGACGAAGAAGCTGGGAAAATGGTTACAACTAGGTTCTAGGATTCTGAAGGCCTTGCAAGTAAGAAAATCATCAAGCAGATTTTGCACAAAACTTGCAGATTCATTTGCACTCCTTTGAGCATAAAACCAAATACGGAACTCCAAGCAAATATTTTTGCAGATATTCCATAGGATCACTTGCTTTTCGAATGACTCATGATCATCCATCACAGCTAGACGATTCTCATTTCCCACCATGAGCAGGAAAAGTTAAAGGCATAATTCAGTATATGACTGAATGCACACAGAAAACTAAGACTTGTACAATTTCGTATATTCCTATGAAGTTAGATAAATTATGCCAAGAATCTACCTTCCAAAAATCAAACATTATCTCCAATTATTAGCCCTAGATCACTTTACCCCTTTCAGCTGTTACTCAAACATCACCACAGCATCACACAGCCAATAGATCCATCCAAACAAACCCTCATCCCCCTAGATAACTTAAAAATCTACAAGCACAACTTCCATAAACAGCAAAATTCACAAAATCCATTGCTACTTAGCAATTCTGGAACAATATCACTAGATTCAGCAATTCTCTAACAATACAACTGAAAAAACAAATGCAGGAGCAGCAGATCAGGTGAGTAGCAAACAATTAACATAAATCCGCACCTCTCTTGGCCCGCAGTGTCCCAAATCTGAGCCTTGATCACTTTCCCGTCGACGTTCAAACTTCTGGTGGCGAACTCGACGCCGATAGTTGATTTGGACTCGAGGCTGAACTCGTTCCGAGTAAACCTAGAAAGCAAGTTGGATTTCCCGACGCCGGAATCGCCTATCAAAACAACCTTGAATAAGTAGTCGTAGTCGTCTTCTGCTCGGTAACCCGACATTGCTGCAACGGATTCGGATGGTAGCAGGGTCGGGTCCGCGGATCCAGTTCACTGAAGACGAAGCCTCTGCTGAGAAAGGTAAAGTAGTTGAAAATTGGGTGGGATTTTGGAGAGATTGAGGGAGATGACTACAGTGATAGGATTTGCTTTTTCAGCTCATTTCCTTCTTTTTCACTCCTCTATTTTTCTTTTTTTATTGCATACAAATAATTCCATAATTTTAGATGTCGATATGGCCGTTGAAATAGCAATACACACTTTATTGGAGTAATTACAATTCTCGTACAAAATATTTCCCCAATATTTCAATTGAGTACAAAATATTTTTAGTTAACAAATATCATACAAAAAATTAGTGTTACGAATTAGTACATTCCATCTAAAAGTCACTAACACTATTACTTTTTCTTATTTTTCTCCAAAATTATGCCCTAAAAAATATGATATTATTTCTCTAAATAATACCTTATACATTGCCATATGGGCATTTTATTAAACAATGAATTCACATTTAACTTTCGGCTAATATATGTAGCTAATTTTAGATTCTAAAGGATTAAAAATAAGAAAAAGTAACGATATTAGTGATTTTTAGACGGAATGTACTAATTTGCAACATTAATCAAACTTTTTGTATGATATTTGTTAACTTAAAATATTTTGTACTCAATTGAAACATTAGTACAACATTTCGTATGTAAAGTGTAATTATTACCCTCACTTTATTTAGTTTATTTTTATTTAAACTAAAATTACGCATCTATCATCTATCAATATATCTAAACATAGTACTATTATGTTATACATTTGATTTATGAATATATAAAATTAGAGTTGTTGGCAAATACTACATTTTGCAGCCCATATTAATAAATGTGGTTGGAACATATGCTTAATTATTTGATACATATTGTATATTGTCCAAGATAAACTTTTATCAGATAAATTATCGCAATTTGAGCAAAACCAAGAAACATCGTCAATTGAGTAATCACTTTTTCAATTCTGAGCATATCAAAAACCGGTGTATATTTACACGGGAATTCATTGGAAAATAAAGTTTGATTCATTGGAGTACAAATTAAAATGTGTTTTACAAATTTAAAATGAAAAATTAAATTTAAGTAAAACAGTTTTTAACTTGTCTTAATTGAGGGTATTTTTTTCCGTATATATCTGAATCAAACTTTTTAGAAATTAAGGATTAAACTGAAAATTTCCAGAACCTGAGGGATTTGAACCAAATTATCAAATGTGAAAGGACCTTGTGCAATTTATTTGAATTTTGAGAGGTTTTCCTATTCACAGACGCCACTTTTTCTTCCAAGGAGCTCGGCCCACCGTTCACGTCGCCGCCTCTGCCGTCTGGTCGCGCACCTTGATTCCACGATTAGTTGATGTATTATTGGAAATATTGCCTAAATTGATTCTCATTCTCATTGCTGCCCTTTTTGGTTGCTAATTTTGTAGGTTTACTCGCAGATAGTGTAAAAGGCTTCAATGGCAACAAAAAGAGGAAGACCGCGAAAGAAACCGCGTGGAGAGGAACAGAATCGCAATGATAAAATCGCCTCGCTGAAAGAGAAAGACGAGGCATTTGACAACTACGAAGGTATACTCTTCACCTCCGCAATATTGCTAAATACATAGAAATAGTGAAGAGTAGAAAGGGAAATCAGCATTTTTATCGAATTTTTATTGCTAAATATGTGAAATAGTATGAAGAATGGAGAGGGAAATAAGCATTTCTGTCGAATTTAGGCGCACCAGTTACCACAATTGGATGCTGACTGCTCAACTTTTGATTGACTCTGCAATTGCACATTCAGATTATTAGGTTAGCTTAGCAAAATTATGATATGATACTTTTCTTTTGAGTTGTGACAAACATCAGAAACGACCTTAGGGCTATACTTGTTCTTCGTTTGAAGTATGTATTGGTCATCAATTTTGGCATTTTGAATTTACTTGCATAATTTATTCATCAGCTGAGAGGCAATGTGCTGCAATCAGAGCTCTCCGGGATGTTGAAATCGAACGTTTTAGCACTATGCTGCAGTTACTTCGTTCTTATTTCAGTGAAGACCAGTTGCAGATTCCTGTATTGCAGTTTTTCGATGAAAAACTAACGAACCTAACCCTTGAAAAGACTGGAGAGGATGGCCAGTATGAAGTGAAATCGAAAGGGGAAGCTGTGGATGTGGACCATGGTGATAAAAGAACATTACATGCTGCTCTTCTACGTCGCTTGTCATTAGCTTATCCTGAATTCTCCTCAGGGATTCCTTCTCTATGCGGCTTCAAATTTTCAAATCAAGCTGGTATTGAGAAATCGTCTCTTTAAAGTTTAAACTAGATGACCCGATCTTCCGACCTTTCTCTACATGTATAGCTGGTGATGTTTTATCATTATGTCGCAGTGAAAACAAGCCTTTTTGCTGCTGATAAACTAGAGACCAGGAGTCTCGTATGCCCTGTTCTTTAATGCTTCCTCGATAAATTATTCATTACTATTATTTATCTGTGTTTTATCAGTTGCTTGAGATAGGTAAGGCCATTATTTGCTTTTTGTTAGCTGTTAGATACTCATCTCTGCTAACCTCTGTTAAAATTTTCAGGTTTTTGACGAGCCATCACAATCACAAATGCTAGAACTGAAGGATAACCTGCATACTCCAAATGTATGTAAATGTTTGTCATTATGACATAATAATATGTGGTAATCTTTGCTTATTGATGTAAAATTAGTAGTTACTCCATATTTGCTATCTCAGATTTCTGCATCTGAGTTAACTTCTCATTGATAATGTAACTTCTCATTGGTAATGTAACTACAGGTTAGTAACCATCGATTGTCAGTTGGGGTAACCCCCAAAACCACGAGGTTTCCAAAGTCTGGCGAGATGCTTCTGTCAATACGTGGCTCACCCCTCGGTGTCTTCAAGGAAGATAACATGGAAACTATAAAAGGTATGAGTTTCTTCACGAACAGATTATGTGAAACTCAAATTTTTGCAATGGGTCTGGTCTAAGTGGCTAAGCTTGAACACCAATAGTCTCTCCGTAGCGAGAGGTATATGGTTTGACTATGTTTCAACTAATTTGGGCATGGCCTAGTTTGTACTAGCTTGGTTGTTCAAATCTTTTCTATCGTATTATAGAGAGTGGAGATGGTTGAACTGCCGGACCCAAGACGAAGCATTTCAGTGACTTCAAGCGAGGTAAACGCTACATGTAAATTAGCTGAACTTTCTACCCGAGTCATCCCTGTTAATTTTTTGTTTTCTTGCTGCTTGTCTAAAACGGATTTGTGGTAGTCTTAGAATTTTGTAGTTTATTCGTAATATTAATACTTTATCAAATCTTTAAAATAATTATACTACTAACTTTGTGCCTAAAATAGTACTCCTAGACTCCTAGTAGCTGTGAAATATAAAAGGTAATCCTTAAATCATGTGTATTAATCTTCTTCATTATCTGATTATAACTGGTCCTTTTCTGGAAAATGTAGTCTGAAAATTCAGAACTTATTTAAAATCATGTAAAAAGATCACGTTTTCATTTCCAGTGAAGAGAACCTTGCACAAATATCCATTTCTTAACATGTACCAGATCTCGCAGGTTTTTTAATTTATAGTTGGATTTTTTATTAATAAAGTAATAATTTGAAAGGTAGTTTAGCAATACATCGCATCTTAGCAAATATTTGGATGCATCCCATTATTAATTGCTTCATATGAAACATGTAATCGATCACATTTAAAAACTCTGGTACCTAATTGTCATAAGGAATTCGGTTGTAACCGATTTTGCAATAGAATCTCAGCTCAGCTCAATTTGAAAAATCAATATTGACCTAATTAAGGTTTAGGAAACGACTTCTCCATAGTTGACTTTTAATACATGAACAATATATACATATACCGATCAATTATGATACGATATAAATTATTAAAATAAAGATGGTTGACATCAAGAATGAATTATAAAGATGCATGCACATGAAAATATATACACAGTCATATTCAAATTGGACCTTCCTTGATTAATTTATTAACAAGTCAACGAACGCACTACATAACTTAGTCCTCTGAAATACTATTTTTAAGGACATAAAAATCGAGACGCAATTATTTGCATTGGAAATTTTATAAAATAACAATAATTTAGGATGAAAAAAAAAATGTTTATAAATTAAGGATAGATTAACTTAATCTTTTGCTTTTTAGGGACGCTTTCATTTGCGTTCTCTAATTTCAGTTGCGACACTAACAATGACGTTTTTTGAAGCGTTGATGGTATATTTAGAAACATAAATTTAGCGTCCTTAATTGCATTAAAAGTTCCCTTAACGATTTTTTTTGTTGAAGTGATGGAATTTTATGCAAGTCCATCTTTCAAGTGCTACAATTTTATGTAAGGACAAAATATCTTTGCAGGACATTTGAGTATCATACAGATCTGTCAAACATGGAGTTAAGTTTCTTACCTATCAGATTCAAAGCGTGTCGATCGAATCTGTTGATTGGCAGTTTTCAAAGGAAGAATATATAAATGCAGACATATGTAAGTATGAATTGGCATATTGAATTTTTCTTTTTTGGTTTAATGGCGAATCCAAAAGGAAGTATTGACGGCAGCATTTGGACATATATATATACCACCTACACAGCTGCACTGGTCGATTTTTCAAACACAAAGTCTTAGTATTAATTTTTTTTACGATATATGCAAGGAAAAGTTCTAAATTCTAAGTAATTATTATTCTATTATGGAAAATGGTAAAAGAATTTATTCATAATCGAATTATGATATTGAATGTTTCTTTATATGAATACAACTTGACAGGAAGAAATGAACTTTAGAAAACGAGGGCCGGCCAGCTCAAGTGTGAAAATGAACCACAAAATGGAGAAGAAAAAGTAAATAGAAATTTAGGCATGTTTGAAAGCTACATCAATGGAGCTAGTCCCATGTGATTGGAAACTTGAAAATGTAAAATTACTTTCAAATTATTCTTTATTTCCAAAAGATTATTGGTATTAAAATCACGAATACAGTCGAATTCTAATATTTCTATTAAGTTTAAAGCAGATGAAAAAATTTTAACTTTGACCTTGTAGTTAACTGCTCACAAAAATGACTCTGACCAATGAATTCTGGCATGGGTTAGTGTTACGAACCTAAGAGACTAGTATTTTAGTATGAGTCCTCTTAGTTATATACTATTGATCATTTCATTGAGAGCCAAGCAACTCAGAATGGTGATCCAATCTGATCGTAACTACAAGAACGTATAACAGTTGACTCAGAAGCAGTACCCAACGAAATAGCAGTCTGACAAAGAACTAGTTGTGACCAACGAGGTTACGAGGATATTTAGGAGCTTGACTCAAAGTAAAACATGCACGAAATTAAAGACCAAGAATAAAATGGCCGGCGACTTATCTCACTTCCCCACCTAATTTAGCTTCCACGCGGCCTTCATTCAACTCAAATTACATCTCTTAGTAGTGCCATCCACCTTATTTTGTTTGACCTCACACACAAATTCAAACTAAAATTCTACCAACATTCGCATATTTCAATTTTTTTCCAATTAAATGCCGTACCCTTCAAGTTTGCATTAAAAACTAGTCATATTACATCTCAACACGCATTGAATAAAGTAATACTTACACAATAATATTATCTATAAGAAAAAACATTGAAAAAAAGAAGCATTATCAAATTTGACTTGGCCCAACCACCTTGTGTCCCACTCTTTTCCTAGTGTTCCTTATATAGTAGTTCCCACTTTTTATATTCCACTCAATATTCTATATATACATTCTCCAATTAATCTCTTCAAACTCCTCCTCCCTTTCCTCCACTAAAACCCTCTTTCTCTCTCAAAAAAAAAGAAGTTTCTTTACATCATTTTTACAACAAAAATGGCTCTAAAAGGTGTAGTATTTGTGATGGGAGTGATCATATTTTGCAGTTTGGTGTCGTCTACACAAGGAAGAAAGCTATTTATGAAGGTGGAAAATAGCAATATTCCACCTCACCGGGAAGACACGTCAGCAGCGGAGAAGGTGGAGGCGTCCGGCACCACCCTTGATGAAAAGCTCATCGCCCGCCACCTCGCCGCCCTCGATCGGATTTTGCGCTCCGTCCCTAGCCCCGGTGTGGGCCACTAGCTTTGATCTTCACAATTTTTGAATTCTTTTGTTGTTGAGGCAAATTAAAGGCCTTAGTAATATTTTGATTATTTGCTAGATTATTAGATGATTAAATACACATGTGAATGTATAGAGTAGGATTATTTTTTTTCTTTTCTATTTTATTCAATTTATTTTTCTTTTGATGCTATTTATCGACGTGTTTGTTCCGATCATGAAGACCATAGACAATGTGTGAATTAAAATCAAATTTGGTTACTAAATTGGTATCTCAATGAAAATTTTATTTTACTAAAAGATCTCGTAGATGTTGTCACATGGCTACGTTATACGAAATGGAACCGTGAAAAAACTCAACGCAGTGAGTATCACACATTAATTGCATGTAAAGCAAAATTGTGATGTTTTGTCGGAAAAATCGGGTTGTTCGATATGTGTGTAATTGAAAAAATCATGATGTTTTGTCAAATTATGATCCGTCATTAAATTTATATTTGTTAGCAAGTACTACTATTTCGACACAACTTCTGAGCTTTAATGAAATTGTATATGATATGACAGTCGGGAAATCATATATCTAAGTCACTGTCATTGACTAACACAACGTCGTCTATTCATAGAAAATGGACATTGTTCAATTGAAAATAAACAACTACAGTATATTTTACTGACGGGTAACCAGATTTTTCATTATGAGATAATTGCGATCAAGTTTTTCTGGCTGATTTTTCAAATTATGTATGGAACGGATTAGAATTTGATTATATTAATTATTAATAACAATTTGCCCCAGTTTTAATGTATAATTTGGTTAATTGTTGAGGCAGAATATACTATTAATGCATTAATTTGAAGCAAATCAGAATTTTGTAGACTGTTCAAACTCATGTAAACATAATGTGACATACATGATTATTTATTTATTTATTTGTAAGTATTAACATACAGCTATGTAGATGGCAAGAATGAGAAAGGCAAACATGTAAAGGTGAAAAGGAGACGCGTTTTTTTCGACTTTTTCCACCTGTCGTTATAATGTCGGTTAAGTGACATTAATACTAGTAACTTTTTAAGTAGTATTTTCTCTCACAAAAATAGAAATAAATTAGTAATAAAGTTTTTAAGTAGTCAGTGGTAACTGGTAAATACATCATACGAGAATGACCCTAATTATTCGTGTAGATTGCTCCAAGAATTTTTTCCAATTTTGGTAGATCTAAATTAGTTTGAATTTAATGAAGCAATTGTATATAGTAACATAAAATCGTCACAATTATAAATACTCATACATGTGAGTCATTGATGATCAACATGCTTGGAAGCGGATCAATTATATGTTCATTGAATTCGTGTACCCCTTTGTCATTAATCTTAGTCACTATTAGCTATTTTCTTTTTAGCAAAAAAAAATGCATTTCATTTTTCTTATATTATTTTATTTGCTCGTACTTTATTTTATTTCCACTTAACTCACTTTACACAATTTTCTTAAATCTCATGTCTAAAAAAATGTCTTGTGTAGAGATGGTTGGGGGGGGGAGGGGAGTATTTTTTTTTCGATGTTTAATTTACTAGGCAAGGTGTATTTGAATATTAATCTTTGAATTTTGTGAATTTAGATTTAGTAGGGGATGTTGGATTTTTAACGTGGCGTGTTGTTATCAAGTTGTGTCAATACTAAGTGAATTTTGTTGCTATTGGGTTCATGTTTAAAGGAATCAGTCAATCGGGTGTAATTTATATTCATGTCAAAAGCTTCGTTAACAATTTGTGTTTGGCTTAGGGTTAATCAGATAGTATCATTGTCATATCGACATGACAATGATAATGACCCGGCCCGAACCCACCAATTTGCAAGATCCATATGGCTTCCCTTTTAAGTGGCAAACTTTTTCTTTTCCAAAATTAAATGACCCCATACTACTATTAGATTTCATTGCCGAATTTCTTTGTGGATGGTCCTTTATGATCATTATATTTTTATTCACCAGAAATGCATACAGCTTATTTTTGTGGTGTGAAAACAAATCCTCAAGAATATATTCGACCGCACATCACATTACACTCTAATAATAAATAATTTTATTATCAATTTAGTTGAATTCGCAATACTTGTAAATCTACGAAATTGGCTGTCGGTTTTCCAAATTTGTAAAGTAATCACAGATTCACAATTATGAAGAAATGAATTCAATTATAGCTCTATTGATTAACGTAAAATACGTACAATTTTACAATTCGCTGAGACAGCTAACGTTTTATTGCATGTTTCAAACCAACACTTAGGCTCCACAATAATCTACCTTTTGAGGCATCAAATTAAATATTTAGCTTAAATATAATAAACGTCCTGTCACAATATTAGACTAAAGGCAACAAATTAATTTAGGGTATTATGTTGGGAGGAGGTATAATAATTGACATAAAATCCTAGATCAAATTTTAACTTTATCCTTTATCAATTTGGACATTCAATAGAGTTTTTCAACAAGTTGAAAACATGGAGATCTATATCACGTGCATTTATATCTCATTGTTGAATTTTATTTACATTAAATCAATATCTAAAATTTTAATCTGTGCATTCTATCACAAAAGTCGGATTTAACCGATTTATTTGATTTTTAGATAACCATCGTATACATATATGGTGGAAGTAAGAATAACATTAAAATTCATTGAAAATTAAGCAAAAGACAATTTTCTAAGCGAATAAAATGCATTTAATGAGTTTGGTTAAAAACATGGTCCTCACATTTCGTTGTGCTCATTAATCAACGACCAAAATTCAAAATTCATGTCAGAAGTTAGGTAGCAATTTTTCCAAATTCCACAAAGCCCGACGTTACCAAACAATTTAATTATATCTTCAATATTAGTTAGGGAGTAGTATATTTCCTTTGGAATAACTTTGCAAACACCGTTCTCATCTCCTTGTCTCGGCACATTGTCTCCACAAGATCTTGACCACATCCAATTTTCCGACGAGGCAGATGAAAACAAAGATGGGAATACATGAAGAAGAAAGCAAAACAAGTGCGTCATAGATAGCATATTGTGAATTCACTGTTTCATTGATTGAATTGTAAAGTTGGATACATTAGCATAACAAAGTAGGATCTAGAATCCGTTGCTAATCTATGTACAACCGGATCAAGCTTTGATTACAGATCTAATATAAACAGGATCATCGAACAATTTTCTTCACTAAACGTCTCTCTGTGTACCTTTGCGGTCCTCACTCTTAGTTGTTAAGTGACTCCATAATGTTATCCATTGTACGTATTGTTTTGGCCATCTCCCGTGCTCCAAACATCTTCACGATGCACTTCAACATTGGCTCGAACTTTAATTCTCTATACGAGTTTTATTATACCGTGGAGGAAATCACGAGAATCTTCATAGTATATGTGGATATTAGCGAATATTCAATCATCGCCAACCAACAAAAAAGTACTCTGTATTTGCCTTTTGCAATAAAATTACTGGGAGGTAAAAAACAAGGTACGCCATCGAGGCAGGCCTACATCCAAATCTCATATGCTAATTGAGACCAGTGAGGTTAATATTTCAAAAGAAACGTACATGAAGACTTGGGAGAGGGTTCACCACTGCAAAATATGGGTGGACACTGGTTCGACCGGACCATAAAAACGAGGCTGCGCTTTAAGAAATCGAATTGAATTGCAATAGCAACCCATGACTTAAACAATCTTACTTTTCTAAATGAAATATGATCCATTTCTACATTCCTCACTCATTTTAAAGTGACAATTAAAATTTAATTTAGGAGTTTAAATCAATGTCATTTTTTAGTATTTCTTTAGGTATAATTTTTGGTTTCAAAAAATGTACTAGCTGTTCGAATTTTATTTTATTATTTTTAATTATCTATTTTAATTTCGGGAAATTTTGAGCTATAGTAAAAAGTTATGAATAAAATGAGACTTGCTTATGTGACTAATATGACTAAAATCAAGTTTCTCATCTTTGGGCAGTTTTGATCAGTTTTTCTATTTCAGTGTTCATTACAGAAATTAAAAAAAATTCTTGGAGATTAGGCTGTGTAAGCATAGATTAAAAACCAGCACATCAATTTTTTTTGTTTTCTTTTTGGCGGTTTTAATAGTAGTATTGCATGAGATAGAAAACCCCATTTGAAAGAAATCAGATGATATGAGATTTTTCCTTTAGAAACAAGATTGCCCAATTATCACATTTTGTGCTTGTTTATGTTTATTTTGTTGACTATATACATTGTTGTTTGTTTGAAGGTTTTTCTTATTAGTAATAAAGCATCTTGTATATGTAGCTGATGTTGTTTTCTGTAAAGAGTAGTGAATGTTATATAGATGAACTCTGCTTGTTAGAACATGAATGGATTATTTGTGTTTTCGAAAGTGTTCAACGCAGAGTTCAGCTGTATTGGAGAAGGTCATCCCTTTAGTTAACTTGAATTACGACTGGCAGATGGTTTATTGATCTTGTGCTGCTGTCACATATTTGATATTTCTCCTGAAATTAGCTTACTGAATTTTGTTCTGTTACAGATAAGATAAGCTCAATTGCTACGCGAATCATGTCTTTTCACGACAGCAATTCCTTACATGATGATGAGACGGTTGAGCAGCAGCACGAGCGCAAGGTACAAGCAATAAAATTGTTTTCCTTGTGAGTTGTGAATCTAGTGAATACAAAGTTTGTGTTGAAGTAAGTAAGTAAAGGTTGCTACTACTAGTATTTCAAAAATTGACTTGATCATTATGCATTGCATTGCTAGACTGAAGTTGCAATCGAAGGAGAGACTGAGAAAGTATTCAGGGCAGGACTAAGACTAGGATTGAAGGTATATTAAAAGACTCTTTAGGATATTTGAGTCACTCTATTCGAAATTGTGCTGTTTTTCCTGAAATTCAAAATCGTCGATTCAGCAGATGAAACATCTGGTTTATGTCATTGAGAATGCCATACTAAATCTCCGAGAAGGACAGGAGCAGATGGCAGGGGTGATTGACTTCACGGGGTGGTCATTATTAAGCATGAACGCAAACGCCTGTTTGGACTCTGTGAGAGCATCTGTCAACATGATGCAAAACCATTACCCTGAGAGACTACCCTTTGATATTTGACGAATTCTGGGAGGGTTGTTTTCTCTAGTCTTAAGTCTTAACAGCGACTTCTATCCAAATGCTTCCATTTTATGCGCTGAGAAATCGCGCGTTTTGCCTGCATCCTTTTTCCTCGGCCACAATAAATGCACTCTTGCTGAATACTTCAATCTGCCAACATGATCTTTGATGCTATTCAGTGTTTTTCGTGATTCTGATGGTGAATATTCATAGCCCTTACTACCATTTTGCATCATACCCGAAGAGCAGAGACGTTGCAGATGTCCCGAGGGAGTATTTTGATGTGGAGCATCTCCCGACTGAGTTTGGAGGTACCGGTAAGCTGCATTACTATCACAAGTAGTTTTATCCAAGTGAATAGATCTCTTAAATTGTACTACATGATGAGATATTTTGTAGTATTTCTTGAAAAAATTATTCGATTGATAAGATTTAACAGGATTTTGTTTTCAGAACCTACTTTACTATGCATTTCATCATAATGATAAAACATTCAGATGAAATGTTAGATTATAAATCACTGTGATTTTTTCATTAGACAAAGAGAAAAGTAAAGACAAACATCATCAATGTTATTAACTCCTTACCTTATTTGAAAGTAAAAAGATAACGAATTTTTACTATTTCTGTTTTCAATAGTAGTAGTATTAATCTTTTGCATTTCTCTGAGTCTTTTTTATCTTTTCCTTTTTTTCCTTTCGATGTTGGCTTTAGTTTTATGCAGTTCAATATCTTCTAATCGTTACAATTTTGACAATATACTATACGAATTTTAATATAAATTAATAAAATATAATCAAGAGAAAGTTTTGTATTTAATAAGAGCATCCACAATGGATGCCCGATCGCGTGCCCGATCGGCCGAGATCGGGCTCAGGCGTGGTCGGGCATCCATTGCAGCCCTCAGTCACGCCCGAGCGCGACCGATAGTTTGGTCGCAACCGATCCCGAGCCCAATCGATTGGGCGTGAGCTCGGGCGCCTATTGCAGAGGCGCGCCCGAGCCCGAGCCCTATTTTTTTTTTTTTAATTATTTAACCCTAATTTAAACCACTATAAATACTCCATTTTCTTCACTTTTCACACACCAAACCTTTCACTTTCTCTTCTATATTCTCTCAATATCCTCACTTTCAACAATGGATCCGAGTCAATACCCGAGTCCGAATAATGTCGACGACGATATGCCGATATTTGGAGGAGGAGGAGGCGGCGGCGGCGCCCGGTGGCCCGGCCACGAAGACTACCGGGTTGAGACGCCTGGATCTGTAGGATCCACTTTCGTCTCCGACTCTGAGTTCTATCCGTTCTTCGGCACCGAGGAGTATCGGGTTGAGGATATGGAGCCTAGTTGTGGGCAACCTCCTGCCCCTGTGCGGCCACCGCCGAAGAAAGGGAGGAAGAAGATGGCGCGGAAAGAAAAGGCGCCATCGGTCCCAGTCCCAATCCCACACGACGAGCCGAACGAGGAGTACGCAACAGGGCGTACTGACTACGAGTTGGATGAGTACCTGAAGGTGGCTCAGTGTTGGGTCGATGTATCGGAGGATTCGATAGCCTCCAACAACCAGACTTCGGCCAGGATGTGGGATCGCATTGAGGAACGCTACAACGAGGCGAAACCGAAGTGGGCGTTCAAGCGGACCAAGGTTCAGCTGCGCAAGTATTGGGATCGGATCAAGGTCCACGTCAACAACTTCTTCTATATCTACAACAGGAACAGGGACGGAAGAGCTAGCGGTGAGAGCATGGAGGATGTCCTCAACAAGTCGTTGTCCGAGTACCAACAGCAGTTCGGGCAGTTCAAGTTGTACAATGTTTGGCTGATCTTGAAGGACAAGGGGAAGTTCAACGGAGGGATACCGGTTGGATCCTCGGCTCCGAAGCGGACGAAGAACACCTGGCGATTACACGAGCAGCGGCCCATCTCCTGTGGATCTGAACGCTGAGCCGGAAGGGAGTTCCGGCACGCCTACGTCTACTTTTAGACGTCCCATTGGTACCAAGGCTGCCAAAGCCCAGGCCAAAGGGAAGGCGAAGGCGGGCGCGTCTGGATCAGCGCCCCCCCCCCCCCCGCAGGCTGCGCCTCCTCCATCTGTTCAGCTCATGGACAGGGCGATCGAGGAGTTCGGAGGTTACCGCGAGGTGGTTGAGTATAGGTTTATACTTGACGCCCAAAACAGCCTTCGTCAAGAAACCGATCCGGAAGTCCGACAGAGGACTAAGAATATGATCAAGAATTTGGCCCAGAGGTTGAATTTAGATGACTAGTTTGGTTTTTTCTTTTTTTTAGTATTTTAGTTTTAATGTAGTTTTTTTAGCTAAGTATGATGTAGTTCCACTTTTAAATTAAGTAGTGTAGTTTTTTTTTTTTTTTGCATTTGTAGTGTTTAAAATAATATATTTTGGTATTTTATAGTAATTAAAAACAAAATTAAAAAATAATGATTTAAAATTGAAATGAAAAGTGGATAAGAGATAGGGCATGCACTAGGACTCCACCATTGCAGAAAAATAGGACATGTTGACGTGGCAACCACTAGGACTCTCACTAGGACTTCCACTAGAGCATCCATCGTGGATGCTCTAAGCACAAAAATTTCATATAAAAAGTTTTGTTCATGTTTTATTTTTATACATCTCATTATTTACGTTTATATTATTAGTACTATCTACGTGAAGTATAACAGATTTATTATCACTTGTACAAAAAGGTGGAGTATATTATTGTTTTATATTGATAAAAAATCATTATTTGTATGTCACGTAGATAAATAGTTAATGTCGTTTGCATTCATATAGTGTCAGGAATCTATTGAAGTGACAAATAGCCGAAACTTTTGTATAATAATTTATTCAAAAATCAAATAGTTTGTACTCCAGCAAATTTGAAACAAATAGAAAATATTTATAAATAAGTAATTATCCCAAGAAAGCCGACAGGTATGGTAAATTAAACACAGGCAAATATTCCAAAGAACAGGCAAATATTCCCAAAAGGAAAATAATACTAATTTTTTCTCATCAATTTCATTCCACCCCGCGTTACGAATAATTAATGATTGCACTTGCACTCACAAATTCAGCAACGAAAAATAGTACTAGAATAATTGAAAATGATATAATGATGTTTCCTCTACTTATGTAAAACGTATACTCCATATTTAAATAATTATTTACATGACATTAATTTATTCCATACATCTCCGATCTGTCTTTTCCTCGTCATGAAATACAAAAACAATAATAAAAAAAACCACTACCATAATTTAACCATCTCTTTTTTCCGGCCAAAGGGCCCCTCTATTCTCTACTTTTTGCGCCGCCGCCCCCACCATCTCACCGCCTCTCTCCACCGCCCCCTTCCCGCCAAAAAAAACCACTTCATTTCTCCCTCATCCGTGGGCCCCACTTTAATTCTGTCTCACTACTCCCATCTTTTAAAACTACCGCATTTCATAATACGCCCACGCGCCGCCGCTGCTCCGCCGTCTTGAAAAGCGATCCTCCTCCTCACACCTTTTATTTCCAAGCGGACTGTCAACATCACAATCCTGAAAAAGAAAATCCGAATGGTGCAGAGGGGATCTAATTTCAAGATTGTGAGACCCCACCGTAGCAGGGGCGGCGCGTGGGAGAGCGCGTGCGGGGAGCTAGCTAGCTCTTGGCCGGAGAGTCTGTTGGAAAGAGATACACCTGGCTCTGCACCACCGTCTGCCCGACCTTAAATCCAGGAACCACCGTGAACGCCACCCTGACGCCGCCGTCTGCGGCGGCGAAAGCCTCATCCATCACGCTTTCCATGTACACTTCGGAGAATTTGGAATTCCGACTGATTTGAAACAAGCTGACTCGCCGATCAAACGAGAACGACAAGCTATGCAGCAGCCAAATCCTCCTCCCCATCTCCGCAAACGCCTTGAAGAATTCCGTTTCCGGAAACTCGCCGGAATTCACCATTTTCCTCTGGTTCAGGTTGCCGGAGAACGAGAATTCCATTTTCGGATGCACCAGCTGAAGGTATTTCGATTTTAGGAATTTTCCGAAAAACGAATTAGGGCTTTGCTTCACGAAATTGATCGCGCTCGCCGATCGCAAAACCCTAAATTGATCGAAGAAGAAATCGCGGCGCTGACGTGGCGTCTCTCCGCGAACGGAGGATTCGCCGCCTTGGACGGCGAATCCGGCATCGTTGAAGCCGGAGAAGATCTCTCTGCAAACAAACGATTCAAACGCGAACGCTTTATGATCTCTGTTTCTAAAAACGACGTCGTGCTGGATCGCATCTGCCGCGGCGTCGATGTCCCAATTTGCCGACTCCATTTCGCGAATTAAAAGCTTGACGAATCCGCGCACAGATCTCAACGCGCAGTGCAAAACTAGGATGAAATCGCGAGGACTGACGTCGGAGAATCGAACGCCGTCGAGAACGGAGAAGGATCCGCTGGCATTCATCTTCTTCTCGAGCGATCTGTTGCTCTCGGCGGATTCTCGGAGGCTCTGCTGCAGCGACGCGATTCGCGCCTCCTTGCTCTCGATCTCGGCTCTCATTTTCTTCATCGTGATCTCGTACGTCTTCATCAGCGACTGCTGCTCCTGGATCTCCGCCAGCATCAGCGTCACGTGCGGCGGCGACGAGTCGATCTGCTTTTTGATGTAGCTGTACTTGAGCTCTGATAGCGCCTTGAGCTGGTCGACCACGGCTTGATCGGCGCACTGGATCGCGTCGCCGTTGTAGGGGAACTGCGCCAATTGGAGCTCGGCGTAGGCGGCCTTGGCGGTGGAGATGGTGGCGAAGAGCTTCGCGACGAAGGCTTCCATGGCGGCGCGGGTTTTGCACTCCTCCATGGCTTCCTCTGCGTCTTCCTTCTCGAATTGATGCGACTCGCAGCATCGGAGCTTCTCCTGAGGGAGGAAGAGGCAGAAGCCTGGGTTGTTGGAGCGGTTTTTGGCGCTCGATTTGAGACTGATTACTCTTGAAAACGTTTTCGCGATTCTGCTGCGGGGCCGTGCTGGTTCCATTGCGAGATTTATTTGGCTGAATTGATGATCAATTCATGGAAAAAGGGAGAAGAAGATGAAATTGGATTTGGATTTGGATTTGGGGAAAAAGGAAGGAGATAAAGGGGGGTTGAGATTTGAGAGTGAGAGGAAAAAAGCAGGGGATTAGTATGTAAATAAATGGCGGGAAATAATTAAGCATGCGCGGAGAAGAAGGCATTATTAGGAATGCATTCATCTCGAATTTATTATAATTATTTATTTCTTATATAGTCTATGGCCAACGGTCGTTTTTCTATTTCGGCCTGTTTATAAAAATTAATTATCTTCCGATTTTGCTGATATAATTCATTACTTTCCTTTATTTATTTAATTTCAATTAACAATATTTCTAAACTTTTTAATCTTAATGTTATATTAAAAGGTTGTGGGAAAAAGAAATGGACCGCTCACAATAAGAGTCACAATTCACTGTTACAATAAGTAGTAAGTAGGTCTTACATTCCATTAACTCACGTCACTCACCTAAATTATAAAATCAATATAAAAAAATAGGTCTCATATTCCACTAATTTTTCCAATTCACTATTCTTTATATTTCTAAAAATTGTGTCCAGACCAAAGGTGACTCCTACTAGGATACGAGTTCAATGTATTTCTTGTGTGCTTTATCCTATTACTACTATATTGGACACAAAAAGACTCAAACTACTTTTCATTTGTTTGGTGATACTCGTTATTTGAATTTTGAAATGCATTAAGGAGAACCGTTAAAAAATACTCTCTCTGTTTCCCATTAAGAGTCACATTTTTCCATTTCGGTCCGTCCCCAATTAAGAGTCACACTTCATTTTTACCATAAATGGTAAGTAGGTCCCACATTCCACTAATTCACTTTACACACATTTTATTATAAAATCAATATAAAAAGGTGGGTCCCACATTCCACTAACTTTTTCAACCAACTTTTCTTTACATTTCTTAAAACCCGTGCTCGGTCAAACTATGACTCCTAATCGGGAACGGATGGAGTAATCACGAATGAAAAAAAGATACTCCAATAGTATTAAATTAAATCAATCAAATTCAATAAAATAGATTTGGCTTAGAAAACGTTGTATTTGTCGGAACTCAATTAGAATGTGAAAGCTACACAGATTTTAATTCACAAAAAAAATACATGGATTTGAGGGATTTTTTTTCTTATAGAATTTAACAAAGTAAATCATATCTAGAATTTGATTTGACGATTTAAATCATCACAAACATGTTTATTTTGGCTTACATGAAAGGACCATATAGCTCAAGGAAAGTTGAGAATCTATGTATCTGTCACTCTAATATTGCTAACTGGCAACAACGATATTTTATTTGTCGATTCCACATATAATTCCATCCCCCATTATATAGCATTATTCATTCAATTTATAAAAATAAGGCACAAAAAATAATTACTATATTATTTACTCATGCTACAAAACTTAAAGCAAGTCTTGGTAAGATAGGTAAAGTGAAGATGTGGACATTAAAGTAGCACTATTCATGGTCTAAAATCGAACGCAAAGTTTGACGTGTGTTGTCTCTCAATTTTCTTTACTACTCCACTTTTTCCTTTGTCTTCTTCAAGTTAAAGTTTCAAATTATATCAAATCGATAAATTAAATAAAATCATGTCTTATAAATATAGAACATACTTAATACTTTATCTCAAAACAATGTCACATATAATTAATCTTCTAATATAAGTCTTGATTTATGAAGACTAGTAACATATTCACTCAATGATGTAGGATTACCTATAGAAAATTTTATTTATTTAATTTTAAAAAAAATAAAATAGTAACTCGTACTCGCCTAGATATGAATCAAAGCAAGCAATAATTGATGAAGAAAAAAGGAACAAAAACAGAATGAATAAAATACAGAAACAAGATCCAACATTAAATGTAGTGTGCATGCATGTATTTGTGCAAGTGACAATGAAACCGATAGTGATGCATCACGTAGTAATAGTATCAATACCTTTTTCTTTTTGGTCAGAAAAAATGGCCCATTTCTTATTATTAATAACATAACATTTCTTTTTCTAAAGAAAGCTACAAACATTCCATGACAGGTTTAATGGCCAAAAGCTTCCATTTTATTAAACTTTAATACTCCTCCGTCCCACAAAGATTATCCCACTTTGATCGGACATGAATTTTAAGAAATTTAATGGGAAGTGAGTTGAAAAAGTTAGTGGAATGTGTGTCCTACTTTTATATACTATTAGTTTTATAATAAAATGTGAGTAGGAATGAGTTAGTGGAATATGGGGTCCACTACCAAAAATGGTAAAAGGTAAAATGGAACAAACTTTGTGGGACGGATCGAAATGGAAAAATGGGACAATCTTTGTGGGACGGAGGGAGTATATTTGTGTACGTTTTTGGGTTGCTATCTCTCTATCTACTTCTCTAATTTTTCACTTCAAGTTATCAATATCAAGACTTTTGATTGTTAGGTAGTAAAAAAAATGATTAATTATTCTTAGGCTTATTTTAACACTTAGAAGCACTTTATTGGGACTTATTCACTTGGGATTTGAAGTCTCCACTTTTATTGTCAAAAGGTCTTGTTTTATGGCTTCAATCCCAATGAGATAACAACATGGAAATAAACATGAAACATACTACCAAATTTTAGTTTTGTTAATCAAAAATCCTTTTGAAATGTAAAGAAACAAATTATGCATGATAATGTTACTAAAAGTGGTAATAGTAGTGCTGTCTAAAATAAGCAGGCAAGCTGAAGAATTTTTTTAATTGGAAATGCAATAAAGTAGTAAAACTTAGTTGATTACTATAGCTACTAATAAATAACTATCTTTATAGTATTATAAAAAAGAGTTTTCTAGTGGTAAAAGTATTATAATTGTGTGGCATGGAGTATGAACCACTGAATACACATGATTGTTTCTATCTTCCTTTTGTATTAATTAAGACTCAACGCTCCTTCATCATTACTCCAAATCAATATCTTTAGACAAACACATTTCCGTTGCCAATTACTTGAAGTATCAAATCACTCTAATGAATTTAAATTCTTTCAATGATTTATTTGCTCCATTTTTTATATGTAAAAGAAAATTCAATGATTCATTTCATTCGGATTTTCTCACTAAGACGAATAAACAAATAACTAATAACACCCCAAATGATTTAATCTATTTTTATTATATGTTCATGGACACTTTGTTGGCATTTTCACAACTTGTTCATCACATTCTATTGGTCTAAGTTGATTCGAATATAGTAGTTCATCACGATGCATGTCAAAAATTCATAATTATAGATTAAATTAGTGTTAATAATGATTGTAGAAATTTGATTAATCCTAATCAAGGGGGCCTACCATGTTATAAGTAAGACTGATCAAAATTACACCTACTAAACTTGAGAATCAAGTCTACTGCCAACATTTGCAATCATAATAATCATAATACTTTATTACTTATATTATTCGGCTTCTTCTACACCCATGGTTGGTCAGTTTGATTTCACGTCAAGCATTAGTCTAGGTATATACATACATACAAACCAAATATGGATATAATTAATTGCACAAATGATTTTAATTGCAATTGATAAATGATTAACAAAAAAACAATTTTTTAAAAGATGATTACCTAGTAAGTAGTAGCATGAAATTGCAATTGAAGTTTTTATCACACTTAAACATATTAGCACGCATGCTTGAGCTCACACGAAAAGGGCACTCCATCCTTTTGTAAGTGAGGTTGTTTTCTCATTTCTATTTTTATTTTGCATTTTATGTTCTAGTATTAAATTTAAGCAAGGCCAGTGATATTATGATATGACTATTTTTTTACTACTATTATGCTACATTTAGAGATAGAGAACAAATAAATTTGAGGAAGAAGTTGTGATAAGTTGAGAATCAAAGTTGTGGGTGTGAAAGTGATGTATTGAGGTAGAAGTTTTAAAGAGATGAAAGATGAAATGTGTTAGAGATATCTACATGTAGCTTATTCAATATAAAAAATGTGAAGTGAAAGTAATATCAACTTAAATATCTAATGATCAGGTTTATTTGGTTTTTTCTTCACTGATCAGGTACGTTTCAACGAATGAAAGCAGATAAAGTGTTTTAGTTTATCTAAATTGTTGACTTTTAATAGGGGGTAAATCTGATTCGGCCACATCGAAATAATGGGATAGATTGTTAGTCAAATGATTGTATATGAGATTAGTGGAAGATGTCATAAATAGAAAGAGTGGTAATGGTCCATCGTGTTTCAGTTTAATCCTTAAATACAGACACAGAGAGAGACAAGGATGACAATACTCAAAATCTATTGAATCCACACGTCTTACTTTCTCAGCATGCTTTCCACCAACAAGGCAACAACTAGTTGAATTCTCCCCACTTTGATACTAATCAAAATGGTATTTTATTTTCTTTTATTATTCTTTTGTGAATCAGGATAAATACACAAAAGGCTATGAAACAAACTTGGAAGAAAAAAAACAAGGAAAGATGATTGGGACAAATTAAAAGACAAAGTAGAAACCGCAGTTGCAGAATAATCCGAAGAGCATTCCCAGCTCCAGGCTGACAAACACTTGCATACATTCCCGAGAGAACGTAAGCACCAGCCTCGTCCATAGCAATTAAGATACCGAGAAGCTTCTGATCACCATCTCTGAGGCCAAAACACAATTCAATCGAGCCAATATGATACGGGATGTCAATTGGCCAAGAAAGGGGCGATAGATCTTCATGTGAAGAAAGTGAGCCGAAACTTCGATGATTTTGGAGGCAGCCAGGAGTTGCATCACCAGACCAGATATAACAATGGGTGTGTTGATACCCAGTTCAATGACAGTTCCACCAAGAATATGAAAAAAAGAAATATAATTTGATACTATAAAAAGGATCTTTAGTCTCTAGTTCCAATCCAATATGGCATGCAAATTCGAAAAACTAAAATAAAATAAACAGAGACGAGATTTTATTAAGTTACATCAAGTGTTTAAGGAAACAAAATTCGGAATTTATATAAAAAATAAAGATACAAAGTATCCGATGATTTAAAGCTAATACAAGACTAAGTAGAAAAACCTAGGCATATTTTGCTCTAAAACCTCGTGTCTTGAGAAAAAAACGAAGACATTACTACCACTAACATTACGCGGTGCAGTTTCTTTAAAGTTGTGGAAGCTCCAGCTTGTGCAGTATAAACTATCCATAACGGTTGAGGATTATCTTAATTGGCCTATGGCTTAAAAGCCAAAGAAACCAAGCTCACTTGCTTTCTCCTTCTCAAAGGTCTCAAAATATTGATAGATGATCGTCACAGCAAGAAGGATTCCAGTTCCTGAACCGATGGCACCCATGAAATCTGCCAACACAGTCAATGCACCAATGCACATTCCTCCAAAAGCTGCAGCAGTTGGGATATAGCGGTTAAGTTCCTTCTGTAAATTTGAGTCCCTGTGTCCAGGCATAACCATTTGTTGCTCCTGCAAATTATCAGCAAGATTGCGTAAAAATATCAGTAAGGCTTTTCTGGGATGTCGTAGCAGCATTCATGGTGCTAAACAAATAGAGCAAATTAATGGAAAGGGATGAATAGTAAATAAACTTTATTCATGATATCCAACAATTGATCATAGAGCTAAGAAAATTGAAATGTGGGATGATAGTATTCAGCAAAATTGAACTTCATAAGCAGGTGTTTTACTGTATGATGTATTGATGTACTATGTAGTTTATGAGTTCAGAAATTAACAATTCTTACCTTTAGCTGCTTAGCGACATCTCTGGCAGAGGATCCGGAAACTTCAATCCAGGTCTTTGAGAACAGGGCACACGCAGATAGCATGAATACAATATAGAAAAGCGCGTGGAAAGGATTTGCTGCCACATCTGCTAAGCTGAGAAAAGATGGTGGGAGATAACAAGATCAATATGAACTCATGGTCAAATAAACTTCAGATATCACACCAGGAAGGAAATAAAAGGTAGTCTTTGCATACATGCTAAAGAGACCTGTAAAAATCAACTAACAATTACAAAAAGTTTACCTTGATGGAGCAGTGACATAGTAAGCAAGGCCGCCAACTGGAATCGATTGGCCTGTATATCCAGAATCCTTCCATGTGCCCAACAAGTTGACCAAGAAATTTCCACCATATTTCTTGTATAGCAACTGCAAGGCGGTACAAAGTAATTAATGAAATTCAAGAGAGGCAACAAAAAAAACTAGAAATCAGAAACAAGAATTGGGCTTACCTGAGAAATGAAGTATAGATTGGATACAAGGGCAGACTGAAGAATAATGGGCATGTTGGAGGTATAGAAAAGCTTAATTGGGTAAGAGCCTTGTTGTCCACGGGCATTTTTAGATCTCACTGGCAACACCACTCTAAAGCCTTGGAAATATATCACGATGAGGAAGATCAGAACGGTAGCGAGAAGATTGGTCACATTTGGAAGATTCTGCCTGTAAAATGCCTCTCGAAGTGCACGAACTTTGTCTGTTCTTGTTATAAGCAAATGGAACAATGCAATGACAGCCCCTTCAAACTCAGCACCTCTGCCACTGTTGATAGTTGTAGGGCTGAAAGCTTTCCAGATAATACTTTCACTGCAAATGAGAGCAGAAAAGTTTATTGCATTGCCAAAAACTAATTTAGTGAACCATTAGTACCCTAGACTCCTACTAGCAAACCAACTAAGAAACTTAATAAAAGTTTAGTTAGTTACCAGATATTGGTAGCAATGAACAAGGAAATCCCAGAACCAAGACCATAACCCTTTTGAAGCAGCTCATCCAAGCAAATCACAATAATACCAGCAAAGCACAGTTGCAGAATAATCAGAATAGCATTCCCCACTCCAAGCTGGCCAACACTTCCATACATTCCCGAGAGAACATAAGCAACAGCCTCGCCAACAGCAATCAAGATACCAAGAAGCTTCTGAGCACCATTCCTAATGCCAAAACAAGATTAAACTGAGTCAAACACACACCTCTGATACAGATGAATCAATTGGAAGTTAAAGGATGGCCTTCGTGTGAATAAAGTGGCGGATAGCACAAAACAAATAACTTACAATAGCGCCCGGTCTTCGCGGACATTGTTGTCAACTTCAATGATTTTCGACCCAGCCAGGAGCTGCATCACCAGTCCAGATGTGACAATGGGTGTGATACCCAACTCCATGACAGTTCCACGGCTCGATGCGAGAATAGCACGCATCCAGTAAAAAGGATCACCTCCAGTAGTTGAATGTATGCCATACAGAGGAAGCTGGCTGCAGACCAAGAATATGAAAAGCGAAATCACAGTGTATATAACTTTCTCTCTAAACGGAATCTTCCTGTCCGCGGTCTGAACTTCGGGCAGAAACGAAAGGAACGGCTTCACAAGATGCAACACCCTAAATCCTCCTCCCATTTTGCAGAAGATGAACACAAACTCTCAAGCCTGCGCAACACACCATTACAAACATGCTATAATTAGGTCCAAATCGTTATACTACAAGCTACAATTGCAATTCAAAACTGACATTACGAGGAAATAAGATCGAAACAATGAAATTGCCTAAACAACAATAAAATTCTGCTCTATATGATTCCTAATAATCACGATTCACGAGTAACCTAGATTTTCGATAAATCAGGAGTAGATCTAAAACAACCTAATCTGGACTTCGAAAACTCCAAATTCGGTAACAATAAGTCCATCTAACTACTAAAACCCCTATAAATCGGAAAGCGTAAAAACGAAACAGATCAATCGAACAGCAATCACTAATTCGCAACAATGAGCTAGAAACGGATAATTGATGCAGCGAAACTCACCGTGAAGAAGCAGATCTGAATTGAAAGTGGGTAGACTTGAGGCGGAATGCCCCAACAACTGCGTAATGGAGTTGAGGCGTTACAATTTAGATATTTCACACAATAATCTGTTTGAAGCTTTCAGAGTTGACAAAGTCTAGTATTTATAGCCAAATAGGCCCACGCCCAAATTCCTAAACCAACTACTTCAAGGATTCTACACGACTTCTAAAAATTTTATTTATGGAAAATAATATATTTATTAACTTATTTACTACGATTTTCACATTTTTAGTTTATTATATCTCGATCTATATCCATTAAAAATGAAATAATCCTATTATTACCATACATAAAATTTCAAATTTTGTCCTCGTTAAACTAAAAAATCCTTCTCCTTTCCTTGTTCTGGTTCGCTTTGTTTAAATTTAGTGATTAAAAAAAATGAACATTCATATCTGAATAATTACTATATTTTGAAGTAGATATCTTCCGACAGAAAAAATGTTATATCTAGATAAGCTGCTCCATTATATATAGGAGTAATGTTTTTACACTTAATACTATAAATTCAATATTTTTTATATATAATTGTATTTAGGGTTATACATGACTTGATCCCAAATATCACTAACTTATCTACAAAATTAGTCGAAAGAATAATAAACTTAAGCCCTTATTGAATTTCTAACAAGTTTAATTTCAGTTCGGAGAAAAATGGAACTAGTGGAAAATTTACAATAAGCTCTAAGTTAATGATTTTTGTGATCATTTTAATTTTATTAAAAAAGATGTAATTTTATGAACCAAAAACCCTTGTATTTATGATACCATCATTTTTGTGATTATTTTCTAGTTTATAACACAAGATCATAATAATCAAGAGATGTAAACGAATAGATAGGAGTACATTTTTGCAACGCTATCCATTTGCAACTAATTAAATTATTCATCCTCAGATTTGTATTCATAACATACTACTATGATTACTAGTGTATTTCACATTGCATAACATTTCACAGCAACTTTACGAAGCGAATCCTCAAAAACAAAAATTTCCCATTCGAACACAAGTTGAATTTGTAAGCATGTAAACTAGTTAACAAAAGTTCCTTCAAGGATTTACATGTGCTGCATAATATACATATACTGACAATAGTTTTGTTTCATTGCATTTCTCAAAAGGAATTTGTAATCTTGGAACATAAATTTGTCATATCCTAAGATCAGACTCCACCTGAAACTCCATCAAAGAGACAAAACTTCAATCAAAATCATGGCATGAGCATATCAATGCAGACCGTCCTATCTGTATATGCGCCCCGTGTTTGTATCAGGCTGGCAATTTCAGCTTTGAATTATTTTTCCAGCTGCAATAAGAGAGTAGATCTTAGATATGAATATGCACAACATAATGGACAGGTTAGGAATTCCGTCAGCGAATCACCTGATAAAGTAATAGTAAAAGAAGTCTGCGTAAAGAGCTGTTTGGACAATCCCGGAGACACAAGCTGAGAAGGAAAAAACGCACAAGGTTAAACATCGATGATGACAAAAGAGCCGTGCAACCAATTTCTTCATGACTTACCGATCCATCTGCTGAAATGATCTTCAGTGAAATAGCGGTAGATCCAGTTTAGGATGTAGAATGCTCGATAGGCCCTGTTAAAGTGATGATACCACAGTTCTAATTATCTGGGAGATATGAGATTACTTAATATGTGTGCAATGGTTTCTCAGTACCTAAAACAAACAATATATGCTCAACAATGCTGAATGGTACCACTTAAAATTGCAGCTGAAAATTCGACATAGATTCAAAACGGAACAGTGATCCTAAGTTTTCAACTAAAAGTTTACTTTACGATCCTGCACCCTTCTTTCTCATCCAAGCATTTATGTCATAGTAATGTCATTATTATTTAGTGCACAACGAAAAGAGCTTATGGCGCAGTACAAATAAAGCTAAAAATAAGATAATTATCAAATTACCCAAGAAAGAAAATGTATTGTCCAGCCAGATTGTCCACATTTCCACTTCTTTGCAACAGAACCAACTGTGGTAGTATTGCTACAGCCTCCAAGTATATTGAAAATGCCCAAAATATCTGAGATGTAATAAAAAAAAGTTGTTAAGAAGTACATATACAAAGCACAAGGCAATATCTTCTGTAGGAGTACTACAATATAGGAAGAAGACAGGGAACGAATGAACAAACAGGACAACTGGAAAATCAAACAAATGCATCCAAAATTAGTTTCTAAGATTAAGATTGTAGACACTGAACATCTCTCTCGCAACCAGAACAATTATTATATACAATTAACTCAACAAGAGTTTCAAACGAGTGGAGATTTAACTAACCTCCTCAAACGAGAACTTCTCATTAACCAAAAGTGCCAAGAGAAAACATGCTCCCACCATAAAATAGTGTCTAAAGGTGTCCAGGTCACGGTCATAGGATCGCCTAATTACTGGGTGAAACCTCATGTACCAAACAATTGCCAAAGAGCTTGCAATGAACACTATTTTCATAGTGGAGTTATAAACCGAAATGAACTCGGTAAACAAATCGAGGTACCGAGTCAAGAAGACAATTGCATACAGTTCCTGAGTCTTTAAGGAGATCCCTGAATTGAATGTATTACTGTCAGTTTCACTATCTCATATAGTCACAGTCACAATACACACAAATGCCCAAACACAATATAATCTCTTCACTTAATCAGAGATTCAGAAGACAAGAAAAATGCACAGAACATCTCCATCACCATCAAAGGCTGACCTATCAACGACACAACTAAGGCAACAAATTCCACGGAGCATAAATGTGATCACAACTCAATTTATCGAAATCTCCTCGCATGATTGCCTCAATTACAAACATCAGTGGCTCTGGCAAATGCTACAGCTAGTGCACCATCAAAATGAAACCCTAAACTATGAAATTCTAGATACTGCATATTGCAACGCACAGTAAAAGGGGGAAATTCAACAGATTAACAAATTAAAGTTCACATAACTTAGTCAATCACTATCACACCATTACAGCTGAAACAAATAAACACGCAAAACGATGCATCAAACAGCTACAAGGCAAAATTAGGGCGAAATTGGGGGAAAATTGCGTGACCTGAACACGATTTGGTGGCATAGATTTTGAGGAGAAGCACTAAAATGCTGACCAAGTGCGTCATGTCGCCGATAAATCTGAAAATATTCATCGCTGCGAAGAGTTCGAGATTTTTTTCTTTCTTTTTACGTTTTCAGTTTTTTTTTTCTTTGTTGTTTCTTTGCAGAAAGAGAAAATAGACTGGGGAGGTGGAGGAGGTAATGGAGTTTAAGCTTTGACGCAAAGCAAAAATTAATTGCAAATATTGGAGTGGAATTGAGACGTGAAAGAGAAGAGGCGATATTTAATTATTAATTAATTTTCCGAAAATGAAATAATTAGCGAGCTGATGTGGCAGTTGGAAGCTCGTTTCAGCGTACACGAAGCCATTGTGCCTCTGACTAAAGTTCATCCTTTTCTATTTATATTTTAATTATTTTTTGATGATGAAATACTTACTTTAAAATATTATATTTACACAATTAATGATAGAGATATGTGGAAATTTATATTGCAATGGCGTGAGAATAACATAATTAAAAATGACTATAATATTAGTGCTTTTTTCAATCAAATAAACCAACATATTTAGGATATAGACATATAGTAAGAGTATTACTTTATCCCTAAACTTAATTGAAAAGATAATTATAATAATTTAAAAGAACTAAGCGAAAAAAATGATGACATCATCTAAAACAGTCTCATGTGAAACGTTCTTCAAGTTTCAAAATTCATGCTTCTACCTTAAGCAACTCAAAAAAAAGAAATAAAAATATGCTTTTCAGTCAAATATATTCCGTATTTGTTTATTATATTTGCCCCCGTAATACAAAATGAAATAGTAAAAGAACAACATTAATCATTTAAACTGATTATTCTCTTAAAAAGGAATTGATTATAATATGCAAAAGGGCCTTCAAAAGTCAAAACAAACAATAGTAGTATAAGAAAGCAAATTTGATTCGAATTAATTAGCAAGAAATTAACAGTAATTTTGAGCTGTATTGACTAGTTAATCACCTAAATACCTAATCCAACTCCGTAATTAAAGTAGTAAAAATTAACAAGAAATTAAGCAAAACCGTTGAAAGAGAGTAGACTCGCAGACTTCCCCTTCCCCAGCAAGAAGCTGTTTTAGAGAGAGAGAGAGGGAAGGAGATAGAAATTCGTGTTTACCCAAACACCAAAAATCAAATTGACTAATGGTCCCCCTCTCTGATTGTTTCTATTTTACTTTAATCCGGTTTTTATTGTTGACACTGGAAATCATTGACCGGACCCAATTTCTGTGACTCGACAGCCATGGGTTGCGCTGGATCGCGGGAGAAAGTAGTTGGCAGTGGCTCAGGTACTGTTTCGATTAGGTATTTGATTGATTGATTCATATCATTGCTGGATTGTTTCGTTGATTGTTGTAGCTGGTTGCTGAATGTGGCAAGGGTTTGATCTTAATTCTGCAATTACTGTTTCATATTTTGATCAGTTTGTTTTTGAATGATGTAGAGTGATATGCACTAATCTGATTGTAGACAAATCATGTGTTGTTTTCTTTGTGTTTATGTTTAATTTTTTTTACTGTTATTGATTGAAGTGGTCAGCAATTCTGTCGTATGTGTTTCAGCCTTGTGTTATCTGTCTTGTAAAGATTAGCCTAATTACAGTGTTTAGTTGCTCATAGAAAAGATAGCTATGAAGCCATCTGGTGCTTCGCTTGTGGTGCTACAAAGAAATGAAAATTTTTGGTTGATTTTTTTTTTTTTTTTCATTTTTCCTGTTTCTTGTTTGCACACCATAGCTGATTTGGTTGATTTGGATTTCATGAATGAATCGTTTCCATTTACCGTGCATTTTGATTCCTGATTTCAGAGTATATGAAAAAGAAACAGAGAAGCTATCCGCATAATAGTGTAATGAAGTAATGGAAGTACTTATTTATAGCTCTCTTAGCTTTCAAGAATGAGTGTACCTTGAATATATAATGGTGCAGCTCACCTATGGTTCTCTATAAAAAACCACATGGAATTCTCGGGTGCATAGTTGCTTACTAAGAGATTGAGGGTGAAAATTTAGTGATGCTGGAAATTTGTTCCTGAGACATGTCGCCTTGAATGATGAATGTGATATATATGCTCTCTGCACATCTATAGATATCTAGTTTTGGTAGTTAACCATTATGTAGAATCGTAACACTGTTGGTGAGTCTGCTTGCCTGATAAAAAGAAGCCCTTAATTATGCTTAATTTTGTCTGAAACCAGATACTTCAAAGAAGATACGGAAACCAAAGCCATGGAAGCACACAGAAGCAATAACCAGAGAACAGCTAACGCAGATGCGTGAGGAGTTCTGGGACACTGCTCCGCACTATGGAGGAAGGAGAGGTAATGTAACAGATGATGTCTTTCTGCAATGTGGCAATACATATGATCAAATTATGGTTCTGTGCACTTAAACTTGTGGGTTTATTCATCTTTAGGGTTGGCCATCTGAACTGGTATATACTTTGAAATTGTAAAGTCCAAATGGACCAACACTGGCCTGTTAGTCCGATTAGCTTTTTCGTCCTTAGCTGTATTCATATTTGCGCTGTTGATCACAAATGAAGCTATATCTGGAAAATCAGCATTATATGGGCCGGTGTGCATAAAATCTACTTTAGGTTGATGCATTTCATCTCATTGAGATCAACTCTTTTTGTTTTCCATCAGATTTAAATTGAACATGAACTGTGAGGCTGTTAAACTTAGCTGGATAAAGTACTTGGTGAATGTTCAGGGTAGATATTACAAGAAGAATACATTGATATGCTAGTAACTCAATCACATGTGTATTCTAAAATTAAGGGTGAAGTGGTTTTTAGTATTGCATACATCTTTGAAAGCTATAGTAGAATTTTATAATCTCCTTTTTGTTTGTTAGTGTAGAACATCCTACCTTATAATGAATATCATGTTTTAAGTATATAGTAAACACATGTATTGTTAGCTTTTGCTACTTTTGTTCATTTTAAACATCAAGTAAATTTCTGTTTCCATATTGAGACGTCTTCTTTGCTTTCACACACTCATGGTATCTTCATGTTGATCCCATCTCTAGTCTCTGAATGAATGGAACTGGTGAGATTAATTGCTTGACCTTTTATATTGAATATAAGGTGTGAGTTTGAGCTTACTCTTACTGCAGCATGATTGATGAATAGAACACTTGTGGTTCCATAATAAGACCACTTCAATGTTAGGTCCTATCGTCATGTCAGATCTTTAAACCATTTTGATGACATATTTGGTGAGGACTGAGGAGAGATTTCAATAAACAACCATACTGACTTGCAGGGTAAATTGTAGCAAAAAACGGTGTTGGTATAAGATCTATACATCTTATGCTTTTTTAGACTTCTGGTATGGTTACTATTCCTAATAAAATGAGGTTTGGTTCATTGTGAGTCAAACCAAACTAGAAAACACTTGAATTTAGTTATCTTTGCTGCTGCTTCATTTCCTTCTTTTTCTGTAAAATCAACAGAGATCTGGGATGCTCTCCGGGCTGCAGCTGAAGCTGATTTGACTCTTGCCCAAGCAATTGTAGACGGTGCTGGCGTTATCGTTCAAAATCCCGACTTAACAGTCTGCTACGACGAAAGAGGTTGGTGAATTTTCCTCTGCAATAATGTGCCATCCAGTAATCCATCCTTAATGGAAGATGTTATTTGCAGGTGCCAAATATGAGTTGCCCAAATATGTTGTGAGTGAGCCTACAAATCTGATCCGCGAGAACTGAAACGATATCACAGTGACAGTATATGTGTAAATCGACCTCGTGATTCTTGTTTCTGAATTCACCATCCCATTAAATCCTGCTCAATTGCAAATTTTAAATTTGTTGAACATGTTGTATGAAGCTCTTACCATTTTTGTACATACTTGCTTTGGGTGATTAACCACAACCCCACCTAAGGTTCTCTCTTGCATATGTTGTTCTGTTCATTTCATTTCTGGGTTTAGGATTTTAGAGAATAAATGAAACATATATCTCTCTCTCCAAAACACACAAACACACACTAGATCAGCTGGCAATTATTGATCATCTGGGCTGGCAAAGAGGGCCAGTTTGCCCATTAAGGAAAAAAAATATGCATGACTAATATAGATGACTCATCCTTTTTTTTTCTTTTTTTAAAGACAACTCATCCTTGAGATAAAGCAAAAAAGAGAATGAATTAACCCTGCACATGTAATATAAAACTATGTCCAATAATTTTGTTCTTCACTTTCAATTAAATTAATGTGTTCCGTATTAGTAGTAAATAATTAACTCCACAAGTACATGAACTCGAAGGGTTCAAAATTTCAAATAGTCAAGAATCATGATTTGGTTGCAAGATCGAAGAGTAAACAATTAGCATTCCCTAATTCTTTCATACTGCTTGGATTTTGACAAAAAGAGGCATTTATCAAGATGTTAAAAACATTCTTAAATAGTGATTCAGATTTGGGCCGTTTGTCACAGCTATTTTTTGTAATCTTATAACTTTCGCCTATTGTAAATTATTTTAAATAGTATCTTTTTGGGATATATTAATTCAACTGCCCAATTATTTGATCTGTTTTGCTATTATTTCTCAATATTTTTTCAGAATAATAATAATAGTAAAAAAATGCTATTATTTTTATTTTTACTATTATTATTAATTGGAAGTCCACATTTTCGTGTAACTCATGCAGGAACTATGTAAGTCAACTACAGCGTAAATATCGCGCCAATAACAGCGACGATTGTGATTTTAGAAAAAAAAAATAGGGTTACAATAATATTGACTTTATTTCCTAAGTAGGAAGGGAAAATATAGTTGGTTTAGACTTTTAAAAGTGTTGACTATTTAGACTACGTGGTCGGCTGCTTTGAATGTCATTATCCAATAGTCGTCCACTATTTTAGACCATGCATCGCTACAAACCAATTTAGTGGTGAAAGGTGTAAATTTTTCTATCGAATAATAGTGAATTATAAATAAATTATTGACAAAATGGTTCCAAATAAATTTATTTTGTTTTTAAATCTAAATTTAAGAGTATTCAAGTGATATCAAAATTTCAAGGAGTACTATTCATAAGCTATAAAATTATTCTTTATGATGTAGTCCATTTGAAATGTTGGTCTGGTATAGAGTTTCTAGCTTCTTCTTTGGTGCACCATATTGTATCAACATGTAATTTACACTTATTACATGTCAATGTTTATTCTTCCGTAAATTTCACTATATTAAATTTCATTGAACTTGAATCATTCTTAGATGTATCGTTTCTCTGTCTTTAGAGCATCTTCAAGGAGGGAAGGAATATAGAAAAAGAAATATCATATATTCACCTTCTTAAAAAATAAAATATACCCTTCTAAAAAATAACATATTTCAAAGGGAAAAGGTATATAGAAAGGTAAATTAATTCTTTTAAATAAAATAATCATACAAAATGCATTAAAAAATATAAAGTGTAATACCTTTTCAAATACCTTTCCCTTGGAGAATGATTTTTCATGAAAAGAAGGTAAATATGATAGTTACAAGATTTTACCTCTCCATTGATGGAGAGGTAAGAGCATCTCCAAGAGAAAGGATAAATGGAGTAAATAGAAATAACTACCATATTTACCTATTCTTCATAAAATTTCATGCTCCAATAGAAAGGGTAACTTCTTTCATTTTGAGAATGTATCTTTACTTTTTTAAGAAGGTATAAGAATCTTTTTGAGAAGGTAAATGAGAAACATACCTTCTCAATATACTTTTTACCTTTGGAGATGCTCTAAGGATACCTCTTCAAAATGAGAAAAAGTATAATAACTTCTCAAATACCTCTCCCCTTAGAAAATATTTTTCAAGAAATAAAGGTAAATATAATAGTTATATTAGTTTACCTCGCCATTTACCTCTCCCCTTGACTATGGTCTTACCAATAGTCTTCTCACAAGACATACTCGAACCTTTCTCAATTAATCCTTTCTAATGTGGAAGACTGAAAAATGTTACAACCACAAAGCATATACTCTGAATATCAAGAGATCTAAATCGGGCTTAAATTAATGCCATTGTTCATAAATCACTATATGAGAAATTTCTACAATTACAATGTTCCTCAATCATTCAACCCCTACACTATACTTATCTTTGAGAAAAACATACACCATTATATTAAGACTCGATCACAAGGGAAAATGAGGATATTGAAACTTTCCTATAGTTAAAATATTTTTAAGTATCAATAGTTCTAATTTTTATTATAAATCATTTCACTTTAGAAATAACATTTTTTTTATGTTGATCTATTTTACAAAATTGGTCTATTTCCACTTTTTTTTAAGTTTTTCCCTTTTATAAGGTGAGCCATGTTATTCACTTACAACTAAATGTCAATGTAAGCCGCAATCCATGGGCCGGTCCAAATAGCCCGCCAAATTTATAGGGTTAGGGCTTAAATTTTCTAGCCAGATAAGATTACAACCTGATTAGCCTGCACCCGATTAACCCGTAACCCGTTAGGGTCAGACCCGAAAACCTGATGGGCTGGCCCGGAAACCCGATAAAATTTCTATCGTTCTATTTGTTTGAGTCTAATTCGACACTTCATTGGTTATTTTATAATATAAATTACTAGAAAAATAACTTTTAATTTTATATATTAAATATATAAATTGTATATTACATTTTTATTAACATAATAATAGACAAATAAATTAAAAACTTCAAAATCACTAAAAAATATATTTAAATTTCTAAAAGATGCTTTAAAATTTATTGATGTTTATGGGTTATTTTGCATAAATCTCAAATATTAGTATTTGATCATGTTTACGTTTGAGATTAAGCATATATCTCAAATTTATCATAATTAAATATTTAACATTTTATAAATATAACTAATTTTCACCATTATTTATTGGATTGATCGCATGTCAATTTTTATCGGTAGCAACCCGATTAACCCGTTAGGCTAGCCCGAAACCCGAGCTTTTAGGGTTAGGGTTGAACTTTTATAACCTGAAAAAATACAACCCGATTAGCCCGCACCCTATTGTTCCACTTCCGCAACCCAAATAGGGTTGACCCGAAAACCCAATAGACTGGCCCGAATAACATCCCTACTTACAACACTCCTATCAGTATATATTTTCTATCTGTTTCGCTAACAATTTTACTTCAAACGCATGTTTTCTCAAGGTTTCTATTTTTAAATGATAGAAAGAATATAATTTAACAACAACATAAATATAAAAGATTGCCCATGTTAGTGGACATCTAAGTACTATCAATATACACAAAAACTCCATTTTCTATGTAACCAACAATATCTAATCCATCAACATAAAAAATAAAAACCGTTAGAGTAAGAATTGGTTTAATGTTATTATTACTAGGTTCAGTGTTCTCGTAGAGCTAACCATTAATTAATCCTAATCTTTAATGAGCTCATAATATTGGACGAATTATTACTCAATTAATCCCAATAAATAATAGAAAAGCATCCAAAGCAAACGGTCTGTGACGGCGGTGGTGACAGATGATAAACACAAGGACAGCTATGGCGGTGAGGTGGGCAGCGTCACAGCGCGGTATCTGTAGCTGTAATTAAATTGGGCACCGTTTTTGGGTTTGACTTTGGTAACCCGCCAAACACGTAAGCATTTATTTGACTGGTGAATCATTCAAACTACGTGGCGTGATCGCACCGAATTCTTACCAACCGTCGTCGTTTCTTTCCACAATTGGAAGTTGGAAATATTATCCGCTCCTTCGAAGAGTTGTGAGATATCCAATTTTTCATTTATTTTAGTGCATTCTTGATAAATATGGATTGATATGGTATAAATTATGGAGTATTTTGTTAAGTCACTATTTTTTTTTTAATAAAGGGAAGAGAGTTACTACTGTAGAAATTTAAACTCAATTCTTTTATTAGTGCAATCGACCGCAAATCACTTCTAACGAATCATGCAACAACAAATGCACAAACTTCTTCATTAGCTCAGGTACCATTGTTACAAATTTTGATTTCACACTAAACTCGAGTGAAACTCTATCTACTTGATTTCAATCTTTATTAATAAGCATGGTTTATTCGGATAGATTCTCTTGTATGATGATTCGAATACTTTTCACCAGTGCAAAAACATTTTAGTTCAACATGTGCACAACAACCAAATTATCGTTTTTTACAAATAAAATTTGAACCAATCATGTATGAGAAATTAAAGCCTATCAGAAATCAATCATAATGCGGCTTGTAGTAACCGAGCATCACCCCATTCATATCGGATAACTAGTACTCCATATCCTAGACTATAATAAAAATACTAGCATAGCACTCTATGAGTGTGGAATCTCCGTGCTTCATAAAGCTCCGTCGATCTCTTGTATTAGTACTTTGAAAAATCTAATAGATTAGACTATTTATGAATTATAATTTATATAGTAGCATAATTTTTCTAAGTATATATATAATCTTCATGCTTTTTTTCATTAATTTATAATATATTTTCATTATTAGTATTTTGTTATTAGTTGCTTTGAATCTTGATAAATATTCGGCCATGTGCTCTGAGTAAAGTCTAAACCATATGAAAGAAAAAATAAATAAACGAAGATCAAAAAAAGTTCCTAAAAGAGAAATTCACGAGCATGAAACCGAAAGTGCTTCATAAGCACCATTTCAAATTGCACTGTTCTTATCAAGAAATATGCACATGTTCCACCAAAATACAATTTTCTTTTTACAATTTTTTTCATTTAACAAACAAATTGGGCATTTGTTTCAGTATTGAAATCAGGCACTTTGCTCAATCCACATTTCTGCTTTATTCAGCTTCATCTTGATCTTATTATCCTGTTATCTTTTCAAGAATTGACCTCAATTCCAACTCTAGATTGTTTTTAACAATTTCAAAATGAGAATTTTAGATTTGTTCAAGAACCAATTGTCACTCACTTATGGAATGGGGAAAGTAGATGCATTATTAAAAAAGTCAAAATGAAGTAATGATGAAGCTCTCAGTTCAAGTGATTCTCACCTTGGTTGTTGCCAACTTTTATTGCTCATTATGACTCGTTGTTTTTTTCCAAACAGAACCCTATGCCACTACTTTATTTATTTAGTAGTACTACTCCTACTACTATTTATTTATTTTAATATAAAGAAAAGTTAAAATATTATACTCACTCTATCCACCATAATTAAATTGCATCATTGTCAAAAATAAATTATTCACAATAAAAAATCTAATTTTACTTTTGTTATTTTGATCAAAGATGTGGATGTGGAGAGAGAAAGAGAAGATGAAGAGTGAAATTAAATAATTTAAAAAGAAGTCATATGTAGAAATGAAATTCAGGTAAAATGAGAGGATGGGACAACTGCTAAGGTTAAAAAACTGTTAACGTTAAGTTTCACTTTTGGCTTTAGTCAACTATGTGCTCAATTGCAAAACCATCCCTACTTTTATCATATCTCTTTTTCTTTTACTTTAATTACAACCCACAAGAATTAAAGCTAGTCAACCTTCATCAACCCCTAAGCATTCCCTTAACCCATAAAATTTAAATCACAATGTGTATAGTTACTTGAGAATTAAATTATTAAATACAGTTTAATAAGTTTGACATTGTAAAATTCAGAGAACTATATTTATTTATATATAATAAAAAGGAAAAATAAAGTTAGGTGACATAATAAATCCCTTATAAAAATAGTAAAATGAATGGACAGAAACACAGATAAATAGCACAAACCCACACCTGGTGTAGGCAAAGGTCGCTGTCAAAGCTGCCTGCATAGAAATTGTCGGAGAAAATTCAAGATTGTTTTTTTATCCCTATTTTTTCCCTATTGAAATTTCAGTCAAATTCTCCATTAATCAAATTCTTCCTTTCCTATTTCCTCCGCACGCGGCTTCTTCACAATCCACAGTTTGTTTTTTTTTTGTGCGATTCCCAAATTCAACTATAATAATCACCAGTTTCGTAGATTATTGAATTTCAAACAAAAAATTTGTTGTTGATTCTTCAAAATCATGGCATCGGCGGCGATATTCTCGTCTCTGCGGCGGCGGAGCTCGCCCTCGCTGGAGGCGTTTCTGGCGCCGGTGGATTTACCAAACGCCGCCGTTTTGGAGGCTCTCCGCGCCGTTTCGTTGTCGTCCTTCTCCGGTAAGAGCAAAAAGGCCCCCTTTTTTCAGGGCAAGAATTCGAGATCTTTAATCCGGAAAATCAGCGTCATCTCTGTGCTCCTCGACGCCCTAATCGATTTGGGGATTTCGGGGATTCCTCCGACTCTGTTTCTGTGCTTGAAGGAGTTGTACCTCCTGCTTTATCGGTCGAAAATCTTGATCGATTATGTCAACGGTTCTAGCAAGCTATGGCTGCTGCTGCAAAACCACTCGATTTCCGGTCATTTCCATGATATCAATCAGGAAATCTCCACCCTTTTCGATGTGTTTCCTTTGTCTGAGATTGCTACTTTGTCTGAAGATGTTCGGGAGCAAATTGATTTGTTGAGGAGACAGTCTAGGGAGTCGAAATTGTTGATTGATAAGCGTGATGAGTGTTCAAGATTGAAGCTTTACTATTTCTTGAATGAATTTGAGAATGGCAGAATCCCAGAAATGAATGAGCTGTACATATTCTTTGTGGAGAAATTAGGGATTTGCGATGTGAAGAGCTGTAGAAGTGAGATTGAGTTCTTGGAGGAGCAGATTGTGAATCATGATGGTGATCTTGAGCCCTGTGCCTCTGTTCTCAATGGATTTGTGGCTCTGTTGCGTTATTGTAGATTCTTGCTGTTTCGATTTGAGGATGGAGATGGGGATTTGGGGAAGTGGAAACGTAGAGTTAAAGCAAATGGATTGATCTCTAGAGAGATTGCAGACACATTTGTCACAATCCCTAAGGATTTCTGCTGTCCTATTTCGTTAGAGTTGATGCATAATCCGGTTATTGTGTCGACCGGGCAGACGTATGATCGTTCCTCGATTGCTAGATGGTTGGAGGAAGGGAATAGTAGCTGTCCGAAGACGGGGCAGATGCTTGTTCATATGAAATTGGTGCCAAATCGCGCGTTGAGGAACTTGATCTTGCAGTGGTGTGTGGCTAATGGGATCCCGTATGATCCACCGGAGAATAGTGCGGATGTGTGCACGTCTGCTCCTCCGAGCAAGGCTGCAGTCGAGGCAACGAAGGCGACTGCAGCTGTGTTGGTCGAGGAGCTGGCAAACGGGACACCACGGGCCAAGACTGTTGCTGCTTGGGAGATTAGGCTGTTAGCGAAAACGGGGAGGGAGAATCGGGCGTATATAGCTGAGGCCGGAGCCATACCTCTTTTGAAACTGCTGCTTCCGTCTGCGGATGCCTTTGCGCAAGAGAATTCCGTGACTGCGTTGTTGAACTTGTCGATATACGACAAGAACAAGAGCCGGATCATGGAGGTCGAAGGGTGTTTAGGCGCCATTGTCGGGGTTTTGAGAAACGGGCACACGACTGAGGCAAGGGAGAATTCAGCCGCGACGCTGTTCAGCCTCTCGGCCGTCCATGACTACAAGAAGGAGATCGCGCGGGAAGATGGAGCCGTGGAGGCTCTGGCCGGGATGCTGGTGGACGGGACTGCCAGGGGGAAGAAAGACGCGGTCACAGCTCTATTCAACCTATCCACGCACCCTGAGAACTGCGCGAGGATGATCGAGTCAGGCGCTGTGAGAGTGTTAGTCGGGGCACTCGAGCGCGAAGGCATCGCTGAGGAAGCTGCCGGTGCGTTGGCACTCATAGTGAGGCAGCCTATTGGGGTTGAGGCAGTCGGGAAGGAGGAGAGCGCGGTGCTAGGGCTGACCGGGATGCTGCGTTGTGGGACTCCGAGGGGTAAAGAGAACGCTGTGGCGGCGCTTCTCGAGCTGTGCAAGAGTGGGGGCGCGGCCGCGACGCAGAGGGTGCTTAAGGCGCCTGCGATGGCGAGCCTGCTGCAGAGTCTGCTCTTTACAGGGACGAAACGAGCTAGGAGGAAGGCGGCGTCGTTGGCGAGGGTATTCCAGAGATGTGAGAACACATCGTTGCAATTTGGGGGATTGGGTTTGGGGTATGCGTTTGCTAGAGGAAATGCGGTTGCTGCCATTGATACAAGCTTTGCTGCTGATGTTTCAATGCCTCTCTCCATTTCAGTGCCTGTGTTGTAGAGATGTTTCGTTACCCCATTCTTTTAAGTTCCAATTTTTTGTTTTCTTAAATTTGTGATAGTTACAAAATTCATTCAAATAGTATATGGAAAGGGGGTTATACATAAAAGTTATTTGTGCCTGCACAGTTTGTTTCTACTGTCAATGTTTGTAATTACAATTATTGTTAGTATTAGTATTGATTGGTCTGAATATGAACTCACATCACTCCTCACTGGAATAATGTGACACAAAGCTACAGAGTTTCATTTCCAATACTATGCTATCTCTCTTGCATTTGATTAGAAATAAGAGAAGCTATAGCCTAAAACTGAAAGTGTACCTTATATTCTTCAAAGAACCATGTATCATCTCTCCATCTCCCCACGACAAGTAACATACGGCAAGTCATTCAGAGAACTATATAACAAGCATGTTCAAAATAAATAAGCAACGAGTTGACATAAGAACTCAAAACGCGGTACCTCTGCACGCAACACAAAAAACGCTAGAAAGCTAAGAAGCATTCCTCTATTATACAACAATAACTATGTGTACAAAGCAAAAAAACGTAGCTCAAAAGGTAATATGTGCAGGAGGGGAGGTTATAAATCGAATGTCTACCTACTGCGAGATCAAACTCATCTCTAAATCAACAGCCGTAGGCATTAGATATCAAAAGTGCATTCACCAAAAAAAAAAAGGAATACCATAAAACCATACTGTAGGTCAAGTTTTTTCCGCGGGAGTGAGATGCCCCAACTGTTCAGTAAGGTTATTCACACTCCTCATATTCCACCAGGGCACTCCATGATCGCCTGGTTTACTCTCATCTTTCTTGTCACCAGCATCTCTCTCTGACTGAAATTCAGATGAATTGTTCGAACCAGGATTTTCTGTTAGAAACTGTTCCCAAAATACATCATTGACCCCTGTTCTTGCAATCGTTGCTGTCATTACTGCCTGTTCTTCAGCAGGAGGTTGCATATCTTGGGCACTAACAGCTCTCGGTGTAGAATTCATGTCAATATCAGGTGTATTGCCTCCAACATCAAGATTAAGTTGGGTGCAAGATATGCCGGGGCTGAGCGCACAACTTGTTGATTCAACTAACTCAAAGGATGAATTAGATTTTCCTAAGCCTTCACCAACTTCAAGAATTATTTTCTCCCAGAACGACATAGAAGAATCTATCTGATCCAACAATTCCTTGTTGAAAGTCAAAAGTGCATCCGCATCTGAATTGTCGAGTGACAAATTTTGTGAAGATGGCCTCTGACAATCTTCATTACTGGTTTCTTCACATAAGTAACTGTTTCCAGGAAACCTTCTCTTTCTATCATGCCCTTCCATTTGCGGCACAAGATCAGGTTGGTGCAATGTCTCGGCTAAGGAGGATAGCATACTTGCATGATGTTGTTCCACATTTTGTGCGCGTTCAGCAAAAGCTCTCATTTGCAACGTAAGCTCTTGTTTCTCCTCCTTGTGTCTATGCAATTCCACATCGAGTGATTCTTTTTCACACTTGAGCCTCTCAATATCCTCCTTATATCCTTTCCTTTCTAACTCCGTTAGGGGAGGTAAGGGGGGCAGATTTGGTGTTGAGTGACTGTGAACAGGCTTGCGTCTATGAATATTCTTCAAAAGGTGTAGCTTTCCTCTAACAAAACCTTCATTTGCAAATTCCCATTGTTCAGGATCAACTTTTCTGAAACCCTAATAACACACAAAAATGGATCAAACACAGATAAGTTATTATAAGAATCTTTGATCAAACAAATGTAAAAGCACTAATTTAAACACATTTAGCTGTTAAGAACGAACTACTCACATATGTATTTAGCTGCCTAATAAAACTAGAGAAATTGTTGTGCTTGAAGTATCTGGGCAGCAGCTCCCTAGAAAACTCCGGAGGGTTCCATACAATGAAACTTGTATTGTTCTGACTCCAAGACACAATCGAGTCTGTAGATGGATCATCCACCATCTCATACGTCTTAGCAAGGAAAGGCGCCACCGAGTTAGAGCTACACGGAGCCTCATCCATCACGGTAACTTTATCTCACAGTGACAGATGCCCTAAACTATCAAGAAGAAACCAACTCAAAGGGCCGCTCAACGTTCAATGTCTCCTTGAACTTTCACCTAACATCAAATGGACTATCTTTTCGTTTCACATTAACAGCAATACAATCTTAAGCTTCCGAATTAAGACTAAAAACATTGGGAATCGAAAGCAAAGCTAAACAATTTTCAGAAAGGAAGATCTCACAATCGTTCACACTGATATTTTCTCCAATTCAATATCCCAACCCCTACAAATCGAAATGAACATCTCCTAATCAGAATCCCCTCAATCGAAATCAATAGCTCCCAAAATCCACTACTACGCCAATCTCTCCAGTAACTCGAGTTGATAACAAGTCAACCGCAACAATCCAAGCAACAACACCTTGCAATTCTACCGAGAAGAACATAAATACTCAAATCAGAACAACTAAAAAATGCAAAATTAAATTACGCACACATGAAAGTCGCTCAAATCTTCAAGCGAAAGCATCAACTTTGAGACTTGCGCGTTGTGAAAGATACTCCAAACGAATTTGTATACATAAAGAAATACGCATGTGTTGAGCGAATCACCTGATAAAAAAAACAATATGATTCCACCGAATACCTCCAATTTCTTAACGGCCGCGTGCTTCGTTTGTGTCGGTTGGCGTCGATTTATATATTGGAGACTGTGGAATTCTTTCCAAATCAGGTAGGGGTATTCTAGGGTTTACACATTGTAGGGAATTTGAGAGCATTTCTGTACGTAACAATCATCATCATCCTTCTCCTTATCTGTTGTGTAGGTTCTAGGCAGCTGACGAGTAAACTAATATTTACTATCGAACGCCCCTCAACTTCTCTAAAATACTGAAGATGCCCCAATATTTTCCGAAATTGCAAAACGGAATGTATACTACGATTAATTTTAACCATTTTAATCTGATTTGAGTTTTTATGTATTTATAAAATTGAAATTGCATCCTTGTCATTTCATTATATTCGGATATACTAGTATTATCATTTATCATCTTTGTAGATTTGTAGTTACCACTAAATCCTATTACTCATATACAGAGGGTTTTAATTGGAAAAAAGTGATTGCTCAAATCTGAAATGGAAATAAGTGGTTGTCCGAATCTGAATTGGGAATAAGAGCATCCGCAGCGGTAAACACTTTCGTTCTCATCCGTCCGTGCCGCTGAGCACCGCCTCGTCCGTCTGTGCCAGTGGCACGGCGCTGCTCTTAGCTAAGAGCACGTCCGTGCCGCTGAGCAGCACACGTGGCATCGCCTTATTCGCCAACGGCATAGCCGTTGGCTTTTATTTAATTTTTGTTAAATGTGAAATTAATTAAAAAAATGTTTTTAAATAAAAAAAATATTTTTCCACTTCCCAAAAAAATATATCCGTTTTCTTCCCACTTTTAATTTATTTTTCAACTTGCAACACATGAGTAAATGATCCGGGGTCTCAAGAGGCAATTGGGGTTAGAGGACTAATCTTCCAGTGTAATTTTTAATTTGTAGGATTTTAATTATGTATTTTTTTTATTTTCTAGGATTTTAATTATGTATTTTTATTTTTTAGTATTTTAATTATGTAATTTTTATTTTTTAGGATTTTAATTATGTAATTTTTATTGTTTAATATATTTTTATAATGTAGAAATGTTTTTAATAATTGGAGTATTTAAATTGAATAATAGAATGGTGAGACCCATGAGCTTGTCCTTAGCTAAGAGCACCGTGCTCTTAGCTAAGGACGAGGAGTAAAAGCGGGTTCGGGCCCACTTCCGTGCTCTTAGCTAAGAGCACGGATGGGGATGCTCTAATGATTGGTCAAAGCTGATTAATTATTTGAGAATTATCGAATGGATTTTAACAAACAATATTGGTTTTTAGTTAGTACTCCACTTCAAAAAAGAGTATTGATTTTTTCCCCCTATTTTTTCATCCCATTTTTTCATCCCAGTTATGTTTATTTGTTAAGTTTGGAACTATGTAATTAATCGAGGTAGAAAGGACAATTATGTTGATCCTGACCATAAGATTTCCAAGATTGAACCAGGTTATATAAAGAGGTTTTGGTGACATACCGATAGGCGATAGAAAAAACATTAGACATTCCCTCTCCGAACACTTCAAATGTCGAATTAAGATCAAGTAGGAAAAAATTAACGACATTTTACATTGAACTTATAATTAGCTTTTCGAGAATAATTTCTATAAAATCTACGGTTTATTATTTAATCATATCAAATACTTTACATTGAACTTAGAGTTAGTGGCAGATGCATCATATAACGATGAAAGATTTAAGCTCCTACAACACAATTTTTTTCTCTCGAAAGTGTACACAATCATCTTTAGTCCTCACTAAATTAACAAAGATGGAGATCAATTGTCCGAGGTTGAAGGATTAGAAGCTGAATTAGATAAACAAACAAATAAAAAGAAATGATTTGTTAAAAGAAAAAGAAAATGTCAAAATGAAATTTTTTTGGTGTGCTTTTTAATACACATATATACCTATTTAACTAAAACAAATAATAGTTACAATAAAACTTCTAGCAGCTCAGAGTATATCATAAGCAATACTTAGAGCATCTCCAACGGCGGACGTCGCGGTAGGACGTCGCGGAAGTCCTACCCGACATCCGTCATTGTGGAGCAAAAGGTCGGACACGCCCGTCCCATAAGCCCATCGGATGTCCTCGGATATCCTCGTGACGTCCTACCTGACGTCCGCCATTGTGGAGGGGGTCGGACGTCCCGGTCGGACTTCCGAGTTAAAATTTATTTTTATTTTTTTGTTAAAACTCTATAAATACGGCTCTATATATACGGCTTGTTAAATTCCGTAAATTTGAAACGTATTAATTGAATAATTGTGATTTTATTTTATTGGGGGAAGTCCTAGTGAAAGTCCTACATTGTGCAGTGGGATGGGAAGTCCTAGTAACGTGGCAGGAGGTTTTTGTGGGAAGTCCTAGTGAGAATGGCGCTACCGGAAATGCTCTAACAATTTGTGTCATTTTCTATTTGACTAATCTACCCATCGATAGTATTAACCATTTCAACATTTTAGATAGAAGATAACCTGCATTGCACCATCCAAATTGCGCCATAATATAAGGGCCTAGTGTGCAAATTTCACAAATTAAATACACAATTTTGACATAGAATACAACTACCGTAGATCGCGTAAGATCTTGGTTTTTAGGCACCAATTGCGGTTAGTAATTAATAAACCTCGGATTAATCTATTTTGAGATTTATTTTTCCAAATTTGTGACGCTACTTCGTTTAGATTAATACATTATCTTTTGATTGGGGAAGGGGAAAGCGCATGACTTTTTTAATTTTTATAGGCGTTGAAGTTTCGACGCGTTTTCGGCGTTTCAATTTCCCGAAGATTAATTGCGCCAAAGTCGTGTTAATGGATGGGAACTATGAGATGGGAATCAAATCCAATCAATTTAAATTTCTTTGAATCTTCCAAATGAAAATGACTTGTCATCATGGGTGAATCGTTCAATTTAATGCCATGATATATATGAGAGGTTTGAGTTCATGGAGACATGGGCTTGGTTTGAACCCATAACAAAAACAAAAAAAAAAAAATCAAAAAAATCAATTTAAACATTAAAAATGTCCAAAATGTTTGGCTATTCGCACGCCAAGCAAGTGGCAAGGGCGCGCGTCTAGGGACGTCCCTTCTATTTTTGTCCGTTGTGCGAGCACGTCCTGCCATCTTATCTGCAATTTGTCCTTCGTTATCTTGTTTCGCCTGGGCACACTTTCCACTTGCAATATTGTTGGCCTTTATATAAAAAATATTATAAATTCGTTGAAAATATTGAACTCGTTAGGAATTAGAAAAATTGGTTGACGTCTAAACAAAAATTTGATTTTATTTTTAAAAAATATCCTCTTCGTTTCATTCAAAGCAAAACTTTTTTCCGGCAAAAGATTTTATGTGGAGTTGTTTAAGAGCATCCGCAATGGTGCTTAGGCCAGCCATTCTCTCCCCTGCCACGTCAGCAACACTAAAAAAACCACCTGCCACGTCAGATTTAGGCCAGCCATAGGCCAGCCGCAATAAAAACAATTCAAAATATACTATATTTACGAAATTAAAATTGCAATATACGGAATTAAATTTACGACACATATACGGGAAAAATAATCCATTCCATTAAAAAAAAAGTACAAAGATTTAAAAAAAAAGTACATGATTTTTTTTTTAAAAAAAAAGGGCTTCAACACACGAGCCCCGCCACTCTCTACTCCTCATCGCCGTCGCCGTCGCCGTCGTCCTCGTCGTCGCCGCCGCCGTCTCCGCCGCCGCTGCCGCCACCCGTGGTATCTGAGCCCACGTCGGAACCCCCCAGCCGTGACCTCGCGATCTCTAAATCAGCACGCATGCTCTCGAGCATCTCGTAAAGAAACCTCTTCTCCGTGGGGTCAGTGGCATTCTTCCACTCTCGGAAGACCTGTAACATCTGAGCCCGCGTTTGGTTACGCGAATGGAGAGTGTACTCGAGTGGGGTGGCTGGGAGGGCGGAGGACTGGACCTCGCGGGGCGATAGGGGGGATCCGCCCCTCGCAGCCTGCTGCGCCCGCTTGTGTCTAACCGGGCGGGGGCGACCAGTAAATGAAGGAGGGGATGGAAACTCCTCAGCATCCGGGGGGAGGTCGTGGGATCCGCCGCTGCTGCCGCTGTAGTCGCCGCTATAGTTAAGTCGCTGCTTCTTCGGCCACCCAATGTCGCACCCCGCCCGGAACTTCTCGGAGTCCTTCAACAACAAGAAGCACTCCCAGAAGGTGAACTCCTTATACTTCCCCTCCAAGGGGAACTGACTCGCGGCGATCCTTCGGGCGTCGTCCTCAGTCTGTCCACTTCTGAGCTGACGGAGGGCGTTGGCGTACAAATTCGCAAAACGGCCCACCGCGGCCCTGGTGCGCTCCCACCCTTTCCGGACCTCCTCGTTGCTGAAGTCCTTCCCGTGCGGGCAGTGGCTCTTATAGGCAGCCCTGATCTTCGCCCACATGTTGACAACCCGCTGGTTGTTCGCAACCAGTGGATCGTCGCACACCTCCAACCACCCCTTGGCCACCGCGGCGTACTCATCCTCCGTCCACTTCCTCCGGCCAGTGGCAGCGGGCTGCGATGACTCGCCGACCGCTTGCCCTTCCCCTTCCCCCTCGTCTTCTTCTTCGGCTCGGCCAGCGTCACTGGAACGGGAGTATCATCGTCCCCGAGATCGATCCCCATATCATGCAATGACAGAAGGTCATCGCCAGAGAACTGCGTCTCCACCGGGGTCGACGTGTGAGACGAAGCCGTCAAAAAATTAAGCGAGGGCCGATATACCGCGTCCCCTCCCGGTGACCCCTGCACCCCCCCCCCCCCCGGCATCCCGGGATGCATACCGTGCGGCATCCCCCCCTGCCACATCATCCCCATCATCTGCTGCAGCATCATCTGTTGCTGCATCTGGGGCATACCCCCCCACCCGGGCGCTGACTGCCCGCCGTCCGGCATCCCCCACGGCATACCCCCCTGGTTCCCCCCCATCGCCCCCCCCCCCCCCCCCGGCGCACCAGCCATCATCCCCATCATCTGATTCCAAGTAAATCCCGGGCCCATCTGCCCCCATCCAGATCCCACGGGTACTGTGGGAGTCTGAGAGCCGCTCGTCGCCGGACTGGACTCGTTGTTGTGATCCATCACTCGATGATGCTCTTGAACAGAAAGTTAGAGAGAGATAAAACTCGTTAAAACAAGCGGTGCAAATGAAAATGAAACGAAAATCGCGTTTATATATGATTTTTAAAAAAAAAAAAAATTCAAAAATCGGCGCTGGCCGGTCGCTGGCCGATCGGGCCTCCACAATGGCGGCTAGCCGATCGGCTAGCGCTTCGGCCAGCGACGAGCGATCGGCCAGCCCACGCCGATCCGCTCGCCGAAATCGCATTTGCCGATTGCAATGATTCGGCTAGCCGATCGGCTAGCGCGACGAATCGGCTAGCCGGTCGCTAGCCGACCATTGCGGATGCTTTAATGTGTTAGTTTGGGAGAGAATAAAGGTAAAAGACAAAAAAAATGAGAGAGTTGTATTTTTACTTTTAGAACCGTGTCACTTTGAATACGATGTTCCAAATTGGTAAATGTGTATTCATTTTCCTAACTTTTTTCTTAATATTTCCTTCCTTTTTATCGTGCCTCATTTTCCTCTTACTTAACAAATTGTATCTTTCAGTATCATGCTTTGAGTTTATAATCGTCAAATTATCATTGTGTTTAAGATGCATTTATATATTTGAATTTAGGGACATTGGCATGTAATATCATGGAACTTTCAAAAAGTTGAGTTTTTCTCATGAACTTTGAAATTGACAAATAATATCATGAACTTTACCTCGAGTTTGTTATTTCCCACAAAAGAAAAATTCCGGCACATAATGTCATGATACGGATTTTTTTTTTCGAAATTTCTCGACAACAACTTCGAGAGCTTCAAGTTTTTCAATATTTGAGGATAGTTTTTCTTGAAACACACCCTCCAAAATTGTTTTTCAATCTATTAATATTGCCATAATTTTTTCTTTGGTGGGAACTACAAACTCGGGGTATAGTTCGTAACATTACTTATTTGCCAATTTCAAAGTTCGTGAGAAAAAATTCAACTTTTTAAAAGTTTCATGATACTAGGTGCCAATATCCCTTGGATTTATTTGTAAATCTTTAACATTATTGGAAATTATAGTTACTACTAGTAATATTTAAGATTTGTGCTCTAAAATGTCATTTTTTACAAGTCTAATTGATTGAACCACAAACTAGTATATTTAGTGATTCGTTTGTCGATGTACTTTTTAAAATTAAAGTGATATAATCATTTATTTATTTTTATTTGGTCAGGTTAATAAAATGGTTGGCTCTCAATAAATTGCACTACAGTAAAATGGACAGCATATTGGGTGCAATATGGCCCATTCAACTCAATTAAAAAACTCCACTGCCGCCCACCACATTTCCCGCCTATTTTGCCGCTAATTTACCATTGATTCTTTTAATTTATACATTTGGATTATGGAGTACTCCATATGCTTTATTTCTAACCTATTTTAGTATTTGATCATAACTATAATTTAGGTAACGCTTGGAAATTAAAACTCGCGCCTACAAGTTAATTGCAGACCTATAATAGTGCGATTATTGCTCATCATTTGCTATTATCACAACTAATTTACTTTATCAATTTTCAACCAATATATTATTTCTTCTAGCACTGTTTAATTCATTTAAGTGATAGTATGCTGATCTTACCTAATCGAACTACAGATAGTTTAACAAGGTTCATTTATGTGCGAGATTTAAATATGTAATGTCAAATAAGTTAATTTAAAAGAGAATAAAGAATAAAATCTAAAAAATAATAAAGTAGTTAAATATTTATATAGGCTGAATTATACTTTAAAACTTTCGGTTTAAGAACTATTCTACCATTCATATTATACTTAAACTCATTCTATGTGTAAATATCACACTTAAACTCATTTTTAGTGTAAATATCATACTCCATTAAGTAGTGATTTTATTTAAAAAATTTATACGATCTTCATCCTTAGCTGGCCACTGTATATCTTAATTGAACACCCATCACAATACTGTCGAGCCGAGATATGGGGGACAGTTGGAGTTGGGGTTCAGCCTTTTTTGCAAGAAGAATTTAAAAGTATTCTTCATGTAATTATTTACAACAAAGTGACAAACCTTATTAGGTATGAAGGCCCATGCATGACGGTCCAACCGGCCGAATTAAGTAAATAAAAAAGGTTATTATTTGACTATTTCTATCCCAGATTAATTTTATTAATAATCACTCTGTTATGTTAATGAAACCCCAACTCAGTCAATGCAAATATCCTATTTAAAAGCATAGTAAGATGCTATTTTTGCTATTAATAGTGTATTTGCTTATCAACTAAATTAAACTTCGTCCTATATGACATGCACATATATGATAGATTGTACATTTGTACTGATTTAGTGTGGAAATATTCTAATCAAGCTCCTATTTATTTGACGCATGCCTTGCTTATTTTTGATTAATTTTTTAAAAAAGAAATTATAAAGCACCGAAAAATAAGTGGACCCCAGGATTAAACGGTGTGGTCGGACATAATCTTCGTAATCCAACCCAGTTAATTATTTCAAAGTCCTAATCCGCTGCGCACGTGCAAGTAGTTGAATATGTGATCATGAAACATGGGCCCACATCCAGTTGTACTCATCTCAAATTCGAAATTTCCCATCAATTTGGTAAATCTAACAAAAATAAGTTGGTCAAAAGGCTATATTTACTTGATAAGGATCTCCTCGTCCATTTTTCCTACTCTACTCCTCATTTACCTCTCATAATATAATAAAATAATATTATAATTATAATCAATTTTAATAAATGATAATGGATTATTTTATTGTGAAGGTGAATGAAGAGTAGAGTAAGGAAAGGGGATGAAAAGATCCTTACCGTTATTTACTAGTGACTTACTGTACGGTTAGTACCCAATCAAACTGATACTATAATAATTTAAAAATATACTACTACTTGTATTTACCAAATTTTTTAAATGTCCAAATTGACGATTCCCATATTTCTGCATTGCTCATGGTTAACTTTGACATGATATTTTCCAATGTGTATCATCTCAAATTCTCAACGATGAAATTTTAGTAATGCTAAAATATTGAATCATATTATCACTAGATTGCGATTACATTGATCGAAATATGCTTGCGTATATAAAATAAAGAAATAAGCGTTAGAGCATCTTCAAGGGTAGAACATATATAGAAAAGGTATATTATTTATTTACATTCTTAAAAAGTGAGATATATCCTTCTAAAAAGTACTCCCTCCGTTCCGGCTAAGATGACACATTGCTTAGCCGGCACGAGATTTTAGGAGTTATTGGTTAAAGTGTTTAATTGGAGAGAGAGAAGGTGAGTGTGAGTATTAAAATAGAAAGATAAAGAAAGATGAATATTTTAATAGGAGTGTGAAAAAGTGGTTTAGTGTATTAATTGGAGAGAAAAAGTTACCAAAAAAGGAAATGTGTCATCTTAGTTGAGACAAACTAAAAAGGAAAACGTGTCATTTTGAGCGGGCGGAGGGAGTAATACATTCTAAAGGAAGAAGGTATATAGAAAGGTAAATTATTATAAAATGTATTAAAAAACATAAAGTGTAAGAGCATCCCCATCCGTGCTCTTAGCTAAGAGCACGGAAGTGGGCCCGGACCCACTTTTACTCCTTGTCCTTAGCTAAGAGCACAACACCCACATCCGTGCTCTTAGCTAAGGACAAGATCAAAGGTCCCACCATTCCATTATTCAATTTAAATACTCCAATTATTAAAAACATTTCTACATTATAAAAATACATTCAAAAATAAAAATTACATAATTAAAATCCTAAAAAATAAAAATTACATAATTAAAATCTTTAAAAATAAAAATACATAATTAAAATCCTAGAAAATAAAAAAAATACATAATTAAAATCCTACAAAGATGAGAATATGAGAAAAAAGATGAGAGAATGTAGATGATAAAAAAAAAGATGAGAGAATGTGATTTTTTTTGTGTTGAAGTGGAGGTATTTATAGATGAAAATGTGAATTTTGGGGAAAAAAATTGAAAAATAAATTAAAAGTGGGTAGAAAATGAATATAATTTTTTGGGAAGTGGAAAAATATTTTTTTTTTATTTAAATAAATTTCGATTTAAAAAAAAAATAAAAATAAAAAATCGAATTAGCCGTTGGCCAATCAGACGTTGCCACGTATGGGTGCTCAGCGGCACGGACGGACGGACGGACGGTGCTAAGAGCACCGCTGCGGATGCTCTAATACCTACTCAAATATCTTTTTTCTTAGGGAAGGATTTTTCATGAAAACAAGGCAAATATCGTGATTATAAGATTTACCTTTCCATTGACGGAGAGTTAAAGATTTCTCTTCAAAATGAGAAAAGGTATAATACATTCTCAAATATTTATCCTCTTGGAGATTGATTTTTCATGAAAAAAAGGTAAATATGGTAATTATATTATTTTACCTCTCCATTTACCTCTCCCATTAGAGATGCTCTTAGTGTAATATAGTTGGTAAGACGTTTTCTTTTTCTCCAATAAGTTGGAATCATCATAACTTATGAGGTAAATAATAGGAGTAATCATTAATAACCATGCTTTGAAAGAAAAAAATATGATTCGAATTCAAATATTTGAACACTATATAACATCGATGAACTGCAATATACTATAAATATGGTTAATACTCCATTCATTGCTTACGAATATAAACCATTTGAGGATAACTTATATTTTATATAATTGGGAAAAATAAGATAGAATAAAAAAATAATTGGAGTGAATGGTGGGATTAGTATTAGAAAAGAAAAATATATTTTCATGAATGAATATATTCTATTTATATAGGATTAACGAAAAGGAAATTCAGCATATTTCTATAGTACATATCGAGCAATTTGTATACAACATGAACTATAGTTATTCTATTTTCATTTTGAGTAAGGGCATCCACAACGGGGCGGAGGATGCGAAGGACGATGCATCCTTTGCCCCTTAGTCCGCCACTGTGGGGTCCGGACTATGCACACATCATCATCCGCAGAGGATGCATCCTCCGGCCTATCCTCCGCCCCATTGCAGGGGGTGCGGAGGATAGTCCGGACTATGCACACATTTTTCATTTTAATTTTTTTTTTGTATTTTCTTCTATATATATCACCAATTTTTTTTACTTCATTTCATAGCTTTCACTCCACTCTCTTCCCCATCTCAATTTCTCTCTAAATTCAATAATGAATTCCGACGATTTTCCATTTTTGCAAGCATAAAAAATTAAAAAAATAAATATTAACAATATGATTTGCCTTTATTTTGTGGTGTTTTTATATTTATTCTTGCTAATTGATATGTTTGCAAACATAAAAAAATAAAAAACAAATGCTCCTCTGTCCCGCTTTAGCAGTCCCATTGACTTTTCTGCCCTCTTTTTGTAGAAATGATAAAAAATAGTTAAAGAGGAGAAATGGTAAATTAAGAGAGAGAATAATATGGAGAAGAGTCTTATCTACATTATTGTCTCTCTTATTTTACCATTTCTCCACTCTAACTATTTTTTATTATTTTTACAAAAAGAGGACAGAAAAGTCAATGGGACTGCTAAAGCGTGACGGAGGGAGTACAAAATATGAGTTATTATAGGGCGGACTATAGTCCGCCACATTGCAGGTGGAAGGGACGTAGGATAGAATGCTGATGTAGCGGAGCATAGGGCGGGGCTTAGGGCGCCCCATTGTGGATGCCCTAATATGATCAATCATTTGTTTCTTCTAGTTTTCCTATCGTATCATATTACTCCCTCCATCTTGACTAAGTTTTGTTGCTTATTTTGAACACGGAAATTAAGAAATTGTGTTGAATGAGTTAAATGATACTCCCCCATCCCTTAAAATTTGACACCATTTGACCCGACACGAGTTTTAAGAAATGTAATAGAAAGTGGATTTGAAAAAGTTAGTGGCATGTGGGTCCTACCTTTATATATTTGTTTTATTTTAAAATAAAATGTGAGTGGAAATAGATTAGTGGAATGTGGGGTCTACTACAAAAAATGGTATAAGTAAAATGTGACAAATTTTTAGGAACGGACGAAAAAGGACATATGTGACAAATTTTCAGGGACAGAGGGAGTAATAATACTCCTCCCGTTCCATAGTAATAGAGCTTTTTTTGTCATTTTGATACGTCCATAGTAATAGAGTCATTTTTCTTTTTAGTAAAAGTCAACACATTTTTCCACGCCTACTTTACTCTCTCTTACTTTTTTCTCTCTTCATCTCTCTACCTTTTTCATTTTCCACTTTATTCTCCCTTTACTTAACTCACCTAATACAATTTTTTTAATCTCCGTGTCGAAAAGAAACGATTCCATTACTATGGAACAGAGGGCGTATAAAATAGAAGACATGAATAAAGGTGGAGTGATAAGAGAGAGTATAGTAAGTGACTGAATAAAATAAGAGCGCTTAAATATTATTTTTGTAAAAAAAACTCTAACTTTATTAGGACGTCCCAGAAGAAATATGACTTAATTTAGTTGGTACGAAGAGAATACTATACTGAGTCTAATAGATGGATATTATCAAAAATATATATGGAGTATTATTACTGAAAAATGAGATCCATCTCATTAAAAAAATAATAATTCTTAAATAAAATTAGTTTATTTATTAAGAATTTTCGAAAATAATAATGTGGTTTATTTTTATTTTTAAGCGAGGGGTTTTATTTTGGTAAAAAACCTCCAAGTGCCTCACTCAACACCTGTCCCACTTCAAAAGACTAAACACGTGCACGACCCGCATTTCTAGGGTACATTACATTTACACACCTCAGTGGCACTCTTGTAATTAACTCCCTTTTCAAGCCCGAATTTCTCTCTCCCTCGTATTTATCTATCCTTTTCCCTCTCCTCTTTAATTCAGTAATCACACTCAACCCAAAAACCCCCCACAATCCGGTTCGCGAAGCCGGTTCGGATCGCCTCTTGCCGGAGCCATTCCCCGACCCGGACCGATGACTTCGGGCACCAGATTGCCGACTTGGAAGGAGCGGGAGAACAACAAGCGCCGGGAGCGCCGCCGCCGCGCGATCGCCGCGAAGATCTTCTCCGGACTCAGGATGTACGGCAACTACAAGCTCCCCAAGCACTGCGACAACAACGAGGTGCTCAAAGCTCTCTGCAACGAGGCCGGATGGGTCGTGGAAGAGGACGGCACCACCTACAGACAGGTATAAGCACCGATCGGAACTTCAATTTGCAAGTTTAGCTACCTCTCAGCTGCGGTGTATGTAGATCTTATTCACTGTCGATTTAGGATCGCGTGCGTGTGTGTGATTGTGTGTTTTCTGCGGTGCTGGTGCCTGCTAAAATGCGCTCGATGCGTACGGTAGACGTTAGCGGTGTCGATCGGGGGATGGATGTGGAAACGCGAGCTGCGTGACGCATCCGGCGCACGATAGTAGCGATGGAATCGAATCTAACCTGCTGAATTAAATATTATATTTAGATATTGCTTTGTGATTTTGAGGAGTTTTTTAATTAGGTTAGACGGCGATTAGGTGTCAAATGGTGCGGTGTCGAGGTCGAGAGCATGTGACGGTCATACTGTGTGTACAACAAATTTACGGTTTCTGAGTTTGATGCTTTTACTGCACTGCACGGCGTACGAAGCACGATTAGATCGTTTTGAGGGTGTGATATTTTGCTTTTTCAAGCACGTACCTTAAAAGATTCTTATCCTTTTTTTCATATTTGTCAGTCAATTTATTATTTAAAGAACATTGGGGCCTTTTTTGGATGTTTTTGCTCAACTTGTGTTTACCTAAACTGTTCAATTCGGTTGATTAGATCCATGAAATCGAGAACCGAGTGTTTCAATTCAAAACAATTAGTAATAAATGCACATGGCATGATGAATTATTCTCTTATAGTTTCTTAGTATTTTCTTTAATTAAGAGGAGGCCCTTTCAAATTCCATTTCGTGAAATATTTAGTTTCATATACTTGCTTCTCACAAAGTTCATAATTTATCATTTGTATATCTGATCGGCCACTTGCATGTAGTTGAGCTGTAAGTAGAGCACAAATAATATCTGCCAACTACTACATGCTAGCATAACAAAGGCTGGACAAATAAACATTTCTTTCATTTTTTTTGTGGGGAGGGTTGTCCGCATATGCTGAAACGCCATGGTACAATGTTCCAAAATACTAAATGCTTACGTGCATGTGCACACACACGCACAAGGTTCTTTTTTTAAAAGATCAGAATCATAGAGGTGACATTTATTTAACATATGCCAGTTATATGTTTTCACAACAACCATTGTCCAAGTGTACAATGCTGTGAAACATTCATTTAAAGTGCTCAGGTCCCTTTCCTAGTAGGAGTACAAAGAACCGTGCTTGAATATTTTGGTAGCATTTTCTGTAATTTCTGTAATGAGTAATGCTCTGGTAGTTATGGCATTCATTTAATCGTCTATGTAAAGCTAATTTTAATTGTCTCTGTAATACTCTTCTGTTGGCATGTTCTTGGAATTCATTGATGACAGTCATGGTTCAGCATTGGATTTTAGTGTTGTGTGCTAATGAAATAATCTTAATAGATGGTAGGTGTCACATCCTATGATTAAATATGAGCACATGTAGAATACTTGGTCCATAATAGGAAGATGGTGAACCTCTTCACTGCAATAGGTTTTCTTCAACTCCTGATTCAGCTTATTGTTTGTTCGATCTTCTGATGTGTACTATTTATGTGGAACGTGTGGTTCCTCTTAACGGGTCTCTATATATGCAGGGATGCAAGCCTGTGGAACGCATGGATATCATGGGCTCAGCTGCAGTAAGTCCTTGCTCATCATATCAACCTAGCCCAGGAGCCTCCTTCAACCCAAGCCCTGCATCATCTTCTTTCGCAAGCCCTTCCCATTATGGCGCTAATGCCAATAATTCGGCCGATCCCAATTCCCTTATTCCTTGGCTAAAGAACCTATCTTCTGGCACTTTGCCAGCATCTAAGCTACCCCATAATCTTTACATTCCAGGAGGCTCTATTAGTGCTCCAGTCACACCACCTCTAAGCTCACCAACTGCACGCACACCTAGAATGAACGGCAACTGTGATGACCCGGCGGCTGCTTCCGCATGGTGTGGGCAAAACTACCCATTTCTACCCTCTTCCACTCCCCAGAGCCCCGGTCTGCAAACTCCACCTGATTCTGGATGGCTCTCTGGGGTTCAGACTCCCCAAGATGGGCCTTCTTCTCCGACATTCAGCCTTGTCTCTGCCAATCCATTCGGCTTCAAGGAACCATATTCAAACGGAGGCTCTCGAATGTGGACCCCTGGCCAGAGCGGGACATGCTCCCCGGCCATTAGAGCCGGAGTCGACCATACAGCCGATATTCCAATGTCCGATGCAATTTCAGCTGAATTTGCATTCGGTAGTAATCACATGGGGCTAGTGAAACCGTGGGAGGGCGAGAGAATACACGACGAATGTGTTCCCGATGACCTCGAGCTTACTCTTGGCAATTCTACCACCAGGTATATAACAAAACCATCTACTCCTTCACATGGCGCTTACTCCTCCTTCCTTGAACTAATGATTGAAAGCGGTTTATTTTCAGGTGAAGTGGTGCACATTATTGTTGTACTACTAATTAGAGCTGATCTTTCTGGTATCCACTTGAAACCAAAATACACAGCAGGATCAGAATTGTTTTTTCTTTTTTTTTGTTTTTATCTTTGAAAAAAAAAAAATTGATTGTGGCCTTTGAGGATACAAAAGGTTGGACTATAAATAGCTTTTTCTCATGTCATGTAGTTGGGTCTGCAATTTTTGAGCAGATGTTTCTCATCCTCACACAATAGCCTGCATATTCTTTTGATTCTTTTTCCCTCAACAGTGATCGATCGTCGTCTTGTCCTATCTGTTTGTTTTGTGATTTTTTTTCCCTTTTTCTTTTGTAATTTGGTCTGTACTTTCAGAGTCAAAAGATCACACTCGTTACAGATATCTGTCGGAGCAACTTGTCTCTCTTTGAGTAATTTTTTTTTACTAATTACGCTTCTCCACATCTCTTTGATCTGAATTAAATTGAAATATAAAAATTTGTTTTTCTTTTTAAGTTTCGATTCAGTTTGAAATTTTTGACAAATTTTCATTTTTTGATTCGAATCAGTTTAGATATAGTATAAAAACTTAAAATTTCAAATTTAAATTTTAATACTACTATGCAATATTTTTTCAAATTCGAATCCAGTACTTATGTTGGTTATATTAGTAAGTGTTAGTGAAGTGAATAATACTACTCCCTCCGTACCTCATTAGCAGTCACAGTTTGACCGGGCACGGATTTTAAGAAATGTAAAGAAAAGTTGGTTAAAAAAGTTAGTGGAATGTGAGACCCACTTTTTTATATTGGTTTTATAATAAAATGTGAGTGAAGTGAGTTAGTGGAATGTGGGACCTACTACCATTTATGGTAAAAATGAAGTGTGACTCTTAATTGGGGACGAACCGAAATGGAAAGGTGTGACTCTTAATCGGGGACGGAGGGAGTATCATTTAAGGTACTTAAATTATAAAAAAATACTCCCTCTGTCCCAGATAATTCGTCTCACTTTGATTGTGCACGAGTATTAAGAAATGTAATGAAAAGTGAGTTGAAAAAGTTAGTGGAATGTGGATCCTAATTTATATATTAGTTTTATAATAAAATGTGAGTAGGAATGAGTTAGTGGAATATGAGGTCCTCTACCAGAAATGGTAAAAAGTGAAATGAGACAAATTATGTGGGACGGACCAAAATAGAAAAATGAGACATTATCTTGAGACGGAGGGAGTACATCATATTAGGTAATATGATTAGAGAGATATAGAAAATATCAAATTAACTACCTATATTTAAAAGGATAAAAATGTCCTTCATGGCTAAGGGGCATTTTGGGTGTAAAAGGTGATAAATAGTGAAAAAGTATAATAAATGTAATTACACCTTAGTTCAGGGACTACCCACGATATTTTTAAAGTTTAGGTACCATTTGCGTACAAAACGCATAGTTTATGGACCATTTGCGTAGTTCACTCTAGATTTTATATGTTAATTGGTTGTGAGTTGTGACAACATGTTATAAATAGAAAAATAATACTCTCCTTTTGTCCCATTAGAAATGCAACGTTTTCCTTTTTGGATTGTCCCACTAAAAATGAAACGTTTTCTAAAATGGAAACATCACTCTCTCTACTTTTCCCTCTCTCTTACTTTACTCTCTATTCATTAACTCACAAAATAACACTTGCATAAAATCCTGTGCCGGAAACCAAATGTTTCATATTTATTGGGACGGAGGGGGTATTTGAATTTTTTGTTTTTTTAATTTTTGGGATAAATTTATACATCTCGATGTTTTTTTTTTCCAATTGGTTTTTGTAGTTTAGATTTTCTTTTGTCTGGACTTTTTAGTTTTTACAAAATTGTTTTTCAACTTGATTTAAGAAAAAAAAAATACTGAACCATAAACAAAAGCTTCATCCAAACTATTAATCCACGAGTCATAAAATAGGGAGGGTGATTCTGTACAAATTAATAATTGTAAATAACTTACGAAAGAGTTGCATTTCAGTATCATACAAACAAATTTAGTAAACAAAGAATCAGATAACAAATCAATAATCGAAAATGTGATTAAAATGGCACAATTACAGTTTCTTTGTATGTGCTTCACCATTGTATCCACACGCCATAACCATTTCCAACCACCAACTACTTTTATACAGCTAACAAATGAGTGATTCTGTACAAAGATAGACGACTGCAAAGTGCAAACTCCTCTTGCAATTTCACCATACATACAATCATCTCTCCATCTGCCTATACAAGTCTTCCAGTGCCCGGTAAAGAGTGGCTGCCGCAGGCGGCTGAGGTAACGAACCCAGAAGAATCTTTAACGCGTCGAGTGATTGGCTGCCATAAAATCTGGAATTCTCCCGAGCACGGGTTGTGACCACGCTTCCTTCGAGAGAGCACCCGATGAAGGCACCTGCAATACAAAAATCGAGCAAAATAAAACCATGTTATGAATTTAGATTTTCGGCCCTCTCGTTATTTCTAGATTAACTAATTAAGAGGCTAGACGGAGAGGCGACCTTTACTGCAGCTGTATGTATAGCAAGCGGCGTATCCACCATCACCAGCTCTCAAACCAGCTTCCGCAGTACGACCAATGGTTCCTACAGCAGCACTAGCACCGGCTCCGACTGAGACGTGTGCATCGCTGCAGAAGGTTTTCACAGCGTCGTATGTTCTCAACACGATTATGAAGTCGGTTAACTCTCCTCCTGCCTGCAGAGTAATATACATAAATTATTAATATTGAGCACTTTTTTATGAAGCTACTTCTGTAAGCTCTAGTCTCGTCGAAAACAGTTTCAATCACTCGTTTAAACACGATAAATGCAGAACCTCATGAACGAAACAGCTAATGATAACAAAGAAAGTAATCCACTTAACCTGTGCGCCCCAGCCGACACCAAAGGAAGAAATGGCGGAGGGTGGAGACCAAGATCCGTCTTCCCTAAGAGCAACCACCAACCCAGTTCCAACATTGTAGGTAACCACAGCTCCAACCTTCACAACTGTAAGTATCGCGAGCCCCTTTGCATCTCGCAAAATGGCTTCTGGAATTCTCTTCTCTTGTCTCAAACCAACCTGATAAAATGGCACAAGAAAATAACTTTGGGGTGAAAAAAAATTATAGTTTAATCGTATTTCATGTATGGACTTTCAAGATTACTAATAATAACCGTTGGGGTTAAGGTTCATACGCTAGCATAGCTACAGATTGTGTTTGCAGCCTTGTAAATCTCATACTCCATCGTTTGTCCCCATGGGAAATTCACCCAAGATCTTAAAGTGCTCAAGTCTGTCAAATCATGAGTTGGGAACTGCGAAGCACGACTCACTTGATTCATTAAGTAAGGCTGCACAGACTCGAGGCGCACACAGCATACATCACAAACTCTTTGAGGATCTCCGGTACGGAAATTTTCAGGCAACAAGCTCCTTCCTTTGGTACACTCATTACAAAAGATCCCTCCGCAAAACCTGCAATGATGCCTTGTGCACATGATAGGATGGAAACGCACACCACAAAGCATACAAGAAGAAGCAGAGCTATCCGGCAGCCATTTAGGTGGCTCTGATTCGAGAATTTCTTGGGTGCTACTGAAATTGGCCTCTGTCAGGGTCTGAGCCATTTCCTTCCATGCTTGCTCAACTAACTGGGTGGATATCAACGACATTCCTATAATATCCCCAGAAGCAAGAGAATTCAACTTTCCACGCGCTGCAAGTAACATCTCCACCACCACATCCCACATGGTCAATTCTTTATCTTCACCAATGTACTGATTCCAGCCCATATCTTCTTCTGGAACGTAACCACCATTTGAGCAGCGCCCTCTGGTCCACTCTTCGCGGTCATTTTCAGTCATTGGAGGGACAGAAACAGGTATCCAAGCCCCCGTGTCTTCACAAAGAGGTGTTTCATAATAGAAGTACTTCCCTTCTTCACAATTTCTGGAACCCGAATCTCCATTGCTATCAACCACTATATTTTGGGGTGACAGTGCCCCATTGATATTCATAGTGCCTATGTGTGGATCCAAAGTAGTATTCCCTTCATCATTGTCTACAGTTAACGAAGAATCAGATCCATTAGTCCTAGATATTAGATGAGCTGGATCTCCATTCCTAGTATTAGGCTCCCCTTCACACTTAAGTAACCCATCACCCGAATCAGCAGAACTGGATATGTCATGATCATAAACTGACTGTCCTACTCCATCAGGTGAAGACTTGAGGTCAAGTTTCCCAGTATCGGATATAATTTGGCGCATAGAGTCCTCGCTAGGATTTTCAGCCAATTCAAGAAAGTTTTCCAAATCATCGTGTTGGGTCATAGGACTCACTTTCATATTACTTTCCCGGTTTTCTTGCTTAGAACAAAAGTCAGAAACAGACACTTCAGCTAGGACAACGGAGCTTCTGCTACCCGTTACATTCTCCCCATGGTCCTTAAACGATTGAAGATCACTTGTTTCATGAGAAAAATCCATTCTTTAGCTCATAAACTGCCACTCAATTCTTTAAAAAGAACCCCTCTTCTCCTCAGATGATAATAGCAATCCTAATATCAGAAAAATGGCATCAGCCATAGAGCACAAAACAAGTCAAATTTAGTCTCTTAAAGATTTGGTTTTAGTCATCTCTCCGTTAATAGAATATCTCTTCGTAAAGAAACACATATCCACCAAACCCAACAAAATTCTGAAACAACAATGCAATAAGAAGAAGACAATTGGAAACGTTCATCCAAAAACAATGAGACACGAAAAAGAGGGAAAACAGACACACCACAAAAGGGCAACGGAAAACTACAAAGGAGGCATGTCAATCACCACTATCACATGATTTCACCTCAATTTCATTTCTGTTAGCTTTGAGAAAACTTTTAAACACCAAAGAATAACATAGCTTGATGAGCTAAAAGCACTAAACTGAGTCAAGAACCTCAACGAAAATCCAATTACATACAAAACTAATTTCAGAAATTAAACACCAAAGTTGAATCAAGAAATTCATATACGATCATCAGAGGAAGAAGACAAACCGTCTAAAGATTGGAATCAGATCCTCGGTCTTCAAATTCAGAAACGATTCTAAACTCGATCAATAAGCATTTCACAGCTCCAGCATACTAATCGAAACTAATATTCCCAAATTTTCGGTAGTCAATACAAAAAAAAAGATTAAATTTTGATTGCAAAACGAATCAGGGAAGAATATACACAATTTAAATATAAACCTCTATGAAATCATTTGCGGTGACGTCGAAAGGTAGTGCCGTGTTTGGTTTATCAAATAATTTCGGTAATCTTCGTTTGAGGAAAAGCTACTTATATTACTCCATAATTACAAACTGACCTCGTCCGGAATTTTCTTTCGCCCCCTCTTATATTATGTAAATTACAAACTGACCCCAGGTAGGAAACAACAGAAATTTCAGCTCTCTTACTTCAATCTCACTCTACTTGAGAGCTGGAATCGAGCTTACAGCAAGTCTGTGTTTTTCATCAAAATTAATGGAATTATTTCAATTAATACTTACAGTTTTGTTGCTGATCTTCTCTAATCCGTCACAAGCTGCTGTGATTCCCAATGATGCTTCTCGGAATCAAATTCGCGGGCCGAAGCTGAACGGCTCCGACGCCAGAAGTAGGAACCCTAAATCAGTCGATCCGAAACGTGGCTGCGGCGAATTGAGCTCCAGATCCGAGTGCAGTGAGAGCACCAAGTGCCGGTGGTGCCGGAGCGAAGCTTTGGATGACATGTGCTTTTCTAAATCTGAAGCTTGGCGATTGCCTTCCCAGGTCTTCTCTTGTGAATTGTGATTCTATCGCTTCCTTTTTTGATTCGTAGTGTTTCATTTCATTTTTCTGCGAATTGTACGAGCTGTAATCTGGATGTGAATGTACTGTTGTGTAATATGTGTAGAAAATTTTCCAATGTAATTTGAGCTTTTCTGAAATCTGAATTTAGGATTCTTTGATGGTTTCTTGAGGATAGAGTTAGCACTGGGCTAGATTATGTTACTGATTGTGAATGATGTCTGTTTATCATCATGAGGCTTGTTTTTTGGATGTGGTAAATGTTTGTTATAGGCTTGTAAGCATGTTTGAAGTGGAAAGACTCAAACTTTGAGAGAATTCCATTGAATTCTGAGTTTGAAATCAGTAAAAATTATATGGGTGATATATATTGATCTGGCATGTTGTGTCTGGTTTAGAGTTGATAGAATGCCAAGTGATGATTTTCAGTATTAATCGCTGTCGTTTATTGTCGAATGAATGTAGTTATGTTAAGTGTTTGAAACATAGGAGCCTCTTGTAGTTGGCCATAGTAAAGGGCAGCCTCAGTGATAGAACAAGTAGATGATGAAATAAAATCGAAAGAATCTATCTCCCCTTTTTGTTGGAGGTAACTTTGCACCTCTTCCATCAATGCTCACTGCAACATAGCAAAACTGAGAAAATTTAGGTGTTTTTTTTATTCTTCTTGATGTCCATCTGTATATCTTGTCTCTGCAACCTAAACAGACCAGTTCCTGGTGGGGCATTTTCATGTGGTCAGGCTTGGGGGTTACGGATGAATTCACATAGAGTTATCTTATGAGAAATTAGCATCTCATCATCAGGTCAGGGTTGTTGCTATTGTTCTTTTGATGCTGTTCCGTTGTGTTTGATCACACGACAAGTGTATGAGGTGATGTAGAACACTTGAAGCGCGAACTACATGAGATAAGCGCCCTCGGTTTTATCTATATTGCATATGTATCATGCCGCTTATGATGGCAGAGATGGATAATCTGGTGTTGTGGTTGGATTCAGAAGTCTTCCTATTTCCCAAGGATTGCTTAGTTTGTGTAATTAAGGAGACTAACCCAGTCTGTGTTTCTTTTTACAAGTTAAACATTTGTGGCTGGTTTTCCCCTTTGTAATTGTGATGGTTACGGATTCTAGTGAAAGGAAACTTGTCTCACATCGGTGGTGTAAGCTCGGTGTTTATAAACCGAATTGGCCATCTCCCTTGATAGACTAATTTTTTGGGACGAGTTCTCGTGTCATGTTTCTGGATTGGGTCTTGAATCAGAGTGAAAAAAATGGAATTAGAATCTAGCAAGTTTACATATTTTGGGTAGGAGAGAATATTTTCAGTAAATTTATCCAGAACCAATAAATCATTTTATGTCTTCTGAAAAAGTAAAAAAAAAAGTGTGGGCTGGCCTAAGATGAAGCCCAACGACTTGATCCAGTCATTTTGGTAGGAAACAAAATCATAAGCAGAGAATAAAATCCCCATTCTTCTTCATAATGACAAAATAAAAATAAATAAAAAAAAAGAAATTTTCATTTTTCACAATGTAGATTTGTGTTATATCACAAAATCTAGTTCTTTGAAAATGCCTAAACATTGCAAAGAAAGTGTAAAAAATTATAAAAAGAGGGAACAAGAGGGCGTTATCATAGATTTTTTTTTCCATTGTGAATGTTTTTGGATGAGGGGTCCCACTAATTGGTCTCGTCATAATTTAGGATCAATCATCAATATACAAAATTCATCACTTGATGCTGATATTAATCATATACCAAAATAATTTCTTATACCACTTATATAGTGGTAGTTGAGTGGTGAATACAGGTACACATTTATTTTATGGAATTAGGGGTTCATTGCATGAAGAAGTACAGATTGAATTCTTTTCACACTTCAAAATATGAATTACAATGGTGATATATAAATCGAGGTTAAAAAATACCACCAAATATTGTTAGTCAACACTAAATGACAAAATGCGAATGTCACTCATCAATGACATAAGTATGATTCAAGAATGCGATAATATGCTCATTTTCTTTCATAAAATTTGGATATTTTAAATACTCCATAATTTTTATAGTAGTAGTAAAATATTATAACGATGGTGACTTTTATTGTTTGTCATCAAATATCCATTTTCCCTATTTGGGAGTGTTTATTTTATTTGATGTGATGGATTTACCGAAAAATCCAAATTAATTTCGCGATTAGTTTGATGAACCGGTTAATTTTAAGCTTGTTCGATCATGTAATCTAGTCCAATCACTTTAGTGTTGGAAATTACAAATATAAAGTCGTCTAGACATACATCTCTACGATATATTAACTAAAACTAAACGTCCTAAAAAAGGTGTAAAGCAAAACAACTAATCGAGAAAACACTCAAAAGCGAACAAATTAAAAATTAAAAATTGAAACAAATGATCTCGGGTCAAGTCGAGGAGAAACACTCTTCACGCTAACAAATTGACGTACTATCCCTAAAGCTAAAATAATTTTCTTTAATTGTTTAGAAGCACCATAACCGCATTAGGAACTAGCAAACTTGACGGAATTTCAAGAATTGAGCAAACAAACTTCTAAACAGAACGCAAATTGATGTATGCACAAGAAAAAAATAAGGTTGATATATGTGAGATTTCTCACGTAATAATGTTAGTGGGGTAGAACTTAGAAGTATATTGGAGGAAAGTCAGATAATAAATCATACTCGTAACCAATTTGCAATAAATGAATACCTAGGAAAGTCAGAGACAATAAATCATACCAATGTTGCAACAAATTAACTTAACGATATATAATTATATATAGTATACCACATCAATTTATTGTATTGAAAATATAAATTAGTCATTTTCAAAATAAGAAGCATTTCATTTTAACCATTACATATAGTATATATTTTTTCAAGAGATTGAAGCAAGAAAAAATTTTAGTAGTATTAGAATTTAATTATTAATAAATCCCATTATAATTCATAATAATGATCAATCGCACTTAACCATCGAGAAACTTGTAATTCGTCAAAAAGTGCAAGAATTGTGGATGATAAAAATATAGCCTAGCCATGTCTACTAGCCTAAATTCAACCCCCGCATGCAAAAACCCATCTTAAATATTTTGGTGGATCCAATTTTCAAACAGTTGAAACCCATTTGCATTATTTATATTGGTCTATAATTTGGAAAGTTGCTGTAAATATTCTATTAATCCTACGTTTTCACATTGAATTCTTGCATTATTTTCATGTGTTGGAGTTGACGGTTGCATCAACGGTTTCTTATATTTTAAGATAAGATTGGAAAAAAATTGAAAGTGGTTAGGATCCCATGATTCATGGAGTTTCAAATGGTTGCTTTTTTGATGGCTGTTTTAACGCAGCAAGTGGCCGGCAATGAGCTCTCGTGATCTCTTATTTTTCTTCCCACATTTGGGATATTGTCTCCTTCCATTTTTATTTCAAAAATAAGTATGATATTTCAACGTGATTTGCATGATCCAGGGAGAGATATCCTTAATCAACATTTTGAATATAATATTTAGATATTATTGCAATTAATTATGCACATGTAGCTTCATGCATTTGGGGTCGTGCAAAATTATGAATAGTTTCTTGTCTTTAGCGGTTGTTTCAAATGATTATTTTACTAGTATAATACTAGTAATATTATGTTATAGAATTATTTTACTACTTTGAATTAGTAATTCTATTTCACGATAGTGTGTTAATTAGTCGATCATAATTAAATAATAATATAAATCAGCAATTTTCCCAAAAATGGTAAAACAATATTCAGAATTATGTGATATGGTTAAATTAGTCATAAAATTAATTACTATCATTTAAAATACAATCAGTTCGGTCCAATTTAAATATAAAGAGCATTATATACATACCATTTATGTAAATTTATTTTTTATATGAATTGGATTTTGGGGGTTCACATTATACTTTTCAAATCATGGACCCATGCTTTCTAAATCTTTAATAAAGGTTGGAACTTTGTTTCCTCTTCATCTGGATTTGATAAATGTCATTTATTCAACTACGTACTTTGAGTATATCCGAGTAAACGTACACGGAAATGTCTCCATATACGTAATCATTTCATATAAACAAGATAAAAATACGACACTTCATTATAATCAGATTTATGAAAATGAGAGTCGAATTAATAATTAATCATATTGACTGCAAATTCTTCAACGCGTGATTTAATCTAAAATGACAAGAGGGTCATCAAATACTACTCCATCCTATCACAAATCTATATTTATAGATACGCAAGTAAAATTTTACTACTAACTAATTTTTACAAATTCTGAATATACTATAGTAGGGGAGCACTATAGTAGGGGAGCACTAGGATGCCATCCCCCTTATTTAGAGTCACAACGTACATCCAATCCGGTGCTGCCATGTGACACAAAATATGCAATATTTTAAATACAAAAATGCAATCTAGTTGTATATGTATTTCTGCAGATTGCATTTTTGTTACATGCAGATTGCATTTTATAGTGTTGAGTTTTGCATTTTCACATAAATTGCATTTTATATTGTTAAGTTTTGCATTTTCACATATATAAATGCAATCCGTCTATATATAAAATGCAAATTAAACAGTCAATATCTAAAATGCAAAACTCAACAATAAAAAATGCAATCTGCATGTAACAAAAATGCAATCTGCCGAGATTCATTTATAGCTTCTACAAATATATTGCATTTTTTGTGCCACATAGCAGCACCAGATTGGATGCACGTTGTAACTTTAAAATTAGTTGTTATACTAGTACATCCCTACTATAGTATTTATATGTATGCATGTCTCAATTTTTCAATTTTATCATTTTCAAAAGTGCATTTATTTTTTACTTTTTTCTACATAATAACTAGGAATAAATTAATAAAAATGTATTTTTTCTTAGTATACGAGTTTATTTTGACAATGGTCTTGGATTCAATTAATTGTTGTCGGCTTCCAATAAGAGAACACCGACACCAACTGGCTATACTTCAAAATTTTTGTTTGAAATAACAAGTCGTCACCATAAAATTAATGGGCCACATTCTGGTTAGAGTTCATTACGTACTATGCTTCCATTTTTATAAAGTACTCTATATTAGTACTGTAAATATTTTTGGAATTTATCAAGTTAAAATGGTTTGCAGCCTAAAATGAACGATTCGAGGGGTGTTTGCCGTTCTTGCAATCTTGCCTCCCCTAAACCCGTTGATCACTACAACAAGTCCATCTTATAAGGACACAAATTTGGTGATGCAATTACTTGCATTGGAAAATTTCGAAACATTTATCAGCACAAATTAGAAACACGAAATAATATTACTATTATTTAAAAATACCATTTATACAATTATACCAATCGATTATACTTACTAAATTTGAAAAGAAAATATTATTCAAATCAGAGTAGCCAATGCGATTAGACATGCAACAAGAACAAGTCCAATGAAGTGGTCAATGATGACTTATAGTTATATGCATGAAATAAAGAATAGAAGACCTCAACCTCAAACAATAATAACACAGGTATTTATGATGATGCATTGTTATATAGTAGAAGTAGTATTTATTTAAATCTTAAAATAAACAAAACATATACGAAGCTGTATTTATACAATAAATAACCCTATGAGATTGCGTATATCAAAGATTACTCAGTCAAATTAAGGTTTTCTATGATCAGAAGCATGGTAATTTAATGGTTTGGTTGCCAAATGCATCAAAATAGATTTCTTATGCACATTTTCCTCACCTAAGTTGCCGCTCTTGGGAAAAAATAATTTGAATGAAAATGGTCACAATTTTCTACTTAGGAAATAAGATAGTAATATCAGCATATTCATGTTTTGGTGGTTTAATTGGTTATGAAGCTATGTAGCAGTTGTTTACCAACCAGTTTGCAATACATTGCCGGTCTTAATTTCTTATTTTTCTCTTAGTTTATATAAATAATCATTTAATTTTTTAAAGTTAATTCTCCAAACATTTTTGTAACGATCTCTGATTTGGACTATTTGTGGATGATGGACAGTGGTGGATTGGGGGCGGCCGGATGGCCAGTCCCACCCTGACCGTCTGAAGAACCTAGCTATTTGTCTCTTTAAGTCGACTCGAGTATAAATATATGTAATTATTTTCAATACATGTCGAATTTAACTTGGCAGTCAAATAATAAATTTTATTTTTTTCTTTTATTTATCCATATTATATCTTATCTCATGTTACTAAATCTTGTATCGTAGCTAGATCCGCCACTAACAATGGAATATGCAGTTTTGTTGTGCTTCGTGTTTGTCTTTTCTAAAGAAAGTACTTTGTAATACTGCGGTGTCTCATTTGGTTCGTCTATATATGAAGAAACATCAAGTATGTAACTTTCTAGTTAGTTTTATTATTTTATTTTAGTTAGAAGATATCGATGAGTTAGTGTCGTCGACATGCAATGGTTTGTCGTCTATCTCATGGAGTACTATAATAATAACCACATTGATAATTGCAATGATTGTCTTGATCAAATGTGTATAAATATAGGATATATATTTCACTAATTTATTCCATACATTTACATTTTTTATTTTTTTTGAAGAGCTAAAGTGATATATACATTTATTCATATAGACTATATAACCAAAGGATAATTGCAATGACTGTCATGATCATATACTCAGTAGTAGAGGATACGAGCTTTAATTCAAACATGAGAAAGTATAAGAGTAAAAAGATTAAAGTTGGTGTAGTTGGAAAAATATGGATAAAGCAGAAGAGGAAGATAAAAGTGATCCGTAATAAATTAAAGCAACTTTTTATTTTTCGTATGAGAGTAATGTTGATGGATGAAGAAAATAGAAAAAGAAAATGCTACACCACTAATTTTTTTTCCATATGTACACTTTAATGTATTATTTATAATTTGTGACGAGAAAAGAGATACTCCCATATTTAATTAAAGATAGTAGAGATAGTAGAGATCATACTTTTTTACAAAATTAAAATTCATTAATTCCAGGGGGTTGTTATAGTAAAAAAGTAAAATCTCGATATGAATAAATGCAGCACACTTTTCAACCAGATACTAGTATAATTTGAATGATAAATTAATCTCCAAATTTGTTATCTTTAGAGATAGAAAGAGTTATACCATGTGTCCATATCCATTGACTTGACTCGGCCTTCCTCAACAAAATTAAAGATATTCAATCACCCCATGCTTCCATAAATATAGCTACCTTCTTCCCACAAAATCTCACTAACCCAATATTTCTCCATCACCACCATCTCTACCTGTTATGGCTGAGACATCAAATGGAAACGGAGTTGTGGTGCACATAAAAGAAGACGATTTCAACCGCAACTCCGACGCCACCTCCGCCACCGGATGCTTCTCTCTCACCGTCCCCTTCATACAAAAGGTATGATCTAAATAATTAGTTTGGTTTTGAAGTGAATTTATTAAATAAATTGGTTGGCAGATAATAGCGGAGACGCTGGGGACATTCTTCTTGATATTCGCGGGGTGCGGCGCGGTGGCGGTGAACGCCGATAAAGACAAAGTGATCACTCTTCCCGGAATAGCTATAGTGTGGGGGCTGGTGGTCATGGTCATGGTCTACTCAGTCGGCCACATCTCCGGCGCCCACTTCAACCCCGCCGTCACCCTTGCTTTCGCCACCTGTAAAAGATTCCCCTGGAAACAGGTACTCTCTCCGTCCCATAAAAGTTAAGTCATATTCTTTTTTAGTCCGTCCCAACAAAGTTACTCGTTTCCTCATTTTCTTTTTTTAACAAAAGACAAAACATCTAATTACTCTTATTTTATTCCATCATTTACTTTACTCTCTTTTATCTTTCATATTTTTTTTCATTTCTCCTATTTATTTAATATAAATTCTTAATCTATGTACCCAAAAATTTTGTCTATAGGACGAGGAAGTACCTTATTTTCTCACGAGTTTTAAGAAATATAGTTGAAAATTGATGATACTTTTATAATATATAATAATAAAATATGATTGAGATCTGTGATGTTCATTATTAATACGAACAGATAAAAATGATGAAGTGGGACATTAATGGTGTTTGATTTTAATTTAATTTCAAATCAACAGCATTTTATGTTGACTCTTAGTGTGTATGTATGTAATGTATGCATACAATTGTGATTGGTTTTTGTCGAATTGAATGTCTCAGTGTTCTCATCAATAATTTTCTCCATTTCACACTATATATATAATACACGTTGATTTGCATTTCGATAAGATAAAACCATATCTATCCATATTTACTAATTCGGTGCGGATAAATCGAGTATATGGGTTTATTTCTCAAAGTCAAACCAAATATTACCAAATAAATTGCTCCTCATTTGTTAGGTGATTATCGTCTCATAATGTGTTTCACTAAAAACGTTAATTTGGTCCAATAAGGAATGTAATTTGTGTTTTTAGACACATGATGATATACAATTTTAAAAAAAAATGTTTAATTTTGGTGTCTCAATTAAAATTAAAGAACATAAATGAAAGCATCTCAAAATATACAAAAATTAGTCGTATTAAGTTATAGTGGACAATTGAATCGTCAACTTAAGTATATTTTTCATGCCACCCTCAATTTTGGTCATTTTTCAAAATATTTCAACGCATGGCAATTGCGTTTTTATTTTGTGTTTTTATAATATAAGTTCGTTATGGTGTTTATTTTTCGTAGTTGATAAAACAAATAGTAATACTATTATAACTAATTTGTACTACCAATTACTATAATTTTTCCAATTCCACGTACGTATTTAGTGAGATATAAGAATTAGGTAAAATTGATTTAAATAGAAGTTATCACGTGCTTTGGGATAATCCAAAACTTCAATTCTTTAAAGTACTAAACAAGGTCTTTTTTATGTATATAGGTTTAATCGATAGTAAATGTGATTTAAATCATTTAATGTTGTCTAGTTTAGGCAGCTAGGACAGGTAGTGAATTCAAAGTCTTACAGTAAATATACCCCACAAAGACTCGACATTTATTATGTTTAGTTTTATATTTGTATTAATTCTATTTCACAATAATTTCGCAATTTTGATCTATGTTTTGTTATTGCTTTTCATTTTAATATATTGCCTACCACAAGTCACAGAAATGCTGTACATGAAAAGTACATATTGAAATAAGATGTTCATAAATATTTTTGTAGGTACCTGCATATATAGTCGCTCAAGTAGTTGGATCAACCCTAGCCGCCGGAACCCTACGGTTATTATTCAGTGGGCCGCACGATCACTTCACCGGAACCCTACCCACCGGCACGGACGTGCAGTCGTTGGTTGTAGAATTTATTATCACATTCTACCTCATGTTCGTCATCTCCGGCGTTGCCACGGACAACAGAGCTGTAATTATTCTAACCCTAATTATTGGCCCATAAAATAGTTAACATAATTTAATTGGAAAAGACAGCGTAGAGTTGGCTCAATTAGGTTGGAATATTAAGATGATTGGTCCACCTACATAATATTGACATAAACTATAATTAAGTCTAACGATTTAGACCATTATCGTTAATAAATGGAGGGTTTGGCATTTATTACATTTTTTATAATTTAATTGATGGTAAAAGCGAATTTAACATAATTGATTTCATACTTGAGAATTGAGATTAAATTTACTGGTGCAGATCGGAGAACTTGCTGGCTTGGCTGTTGGAGCAGTTATATTGTTAAATGTTATGTTTGCTGGGTACGTAAACTCTTCATTTTTTTTTAACTTCAAATATGCACTTGTGATGTTATATTACAATATCCTTTATTGTCAATAAGAAGCATGATAATTGGGGAAAATAAATTCTATATAGGAATACAAAAATCTCTTTTGAACCAATAACATTCAAGAATTAACTCTCTATTAAATGAAATCATATTTGTGCGAAGCCAGTATATATTTTTCCACGTGAAAAAGTCTAATGAGTTCATAAAAATATATGGACTAGCGTCGCAGAATATACATACTTTGTACGATTAACTTTCTTTAAAAATAAGATTAATAATAGTAGTTCACTGTTTACTTACTTCGCTATTAATGGAGAGAAAACGTTTTACTAACTAAGTTGCGCTTGATTGTACTATATTAAATTGCATGTATAGGTTTTAGTCAAATCTCATTTATGTCACAACACATTAGTTTATGTCAATGCACGATATATACCATATCTGAGCACATGGCCTGAGATATGGCTATAATTGAGATACAGATTACACAATATCTTATTCTTAATTTCTCATTTATGATTTACCATAAAAAGAGTCTTACAAGCTAAGTTACATTGTCATTATTTGTACTCTCTCTTGTCTTATAATAAATTAATTAAGCTTCCTATTTAATGGGCTTTGCAGGCCGATATCGGGAGCATCGATGAATCCGGCAAGGAGTCTCGGGCCGGCTATAGTGTCGAACAATTTCAGAGGCATATGGATCTATTTGGTTGGCCCAACAGCTGGGGCCATTGCTGGAGCCTGGGTCTACAATATCGTCAGATTTACTAACAAACCTCTTCGTGAAATTACCAAAAGTGGGTCGTTTTTGAAGAGTTCAGCCCGCAATAATTCAAGCTAGGCCCAATCTACGGCACACTGTTTCTTGTAATTCTACAGAACAAAAAAAAACAGAGTTTGATTGGTCTGAGTATATGGTTATGTTACTAATAATTGTAGGAAACTAGTGATCACATATCCATATATTTTGATGCTCAAAGGGTAATATTTTTAGGGGGATCTCATCTTTAATGTAATGAAGAATTAAAAGTCTTTGGAGTTATGTAACAGACTCAATTATGATTATATCCGTATCATAACAATTAACAAAATAAGCTCAATTAAGTGAAAAAATCTGGACCATAATTCAAGCTAGGCCCAACTACGGCCCACTATTTCTTGACCTCGTTTGATTATGATGAAATAAATTAGAGTTAAGATTGTAGGGGAGTGATCAATTGCTAACTTTCTTAAGTTGCTAACTTGCTAACTCATCAACGCAGTGTATTAAAAATGTCAACACATAATTTTGTTGAACTTCAATATAATATGTTGATATTATGTGTTGTGTTGACATTTTTAATACACTGTATTGATGAGTTAGCAGGGTTAGCAATTTAAATAGTTAGCAATATAACACACCCCTAAGATTGTATTGCAAATAATTGTAGGAAACTTGATTATCACACATCTATATTTTGATGCTCAATGGGTAGTAATTTTGTGTCGTGCCAATGCAATTTATATACTATGTTAAATATTATGTAATGAAGAATTCAAAGTTAGAGCGCAATCCAAGTGAGAGGTTCAACAAAGCTTTACCGGATCTGGATGCTTCTATTTAATAGTCTCTCCGTCCTAGTTTAGGAGTACAATTTAGTTAGGGCACAAGTTTTAAAAAATTATTGGAGTATGTAATAATTGAAGTGGGGTATTGAAAAGTGAGACACTTTTGACTTTTTGTATGTTTAGAATTTTGTTTTGTTTTATTTTTATGAAAGTAATGGCATTTGAGTGTAAATTTCATAAAAAATGGGGTTAAATTTTATGTCAAAATATGATAAATTCTAAATGAGACTCTTAAACTGAGACGGATGGAAATAGCAAAATATGACTCTTAAACTGGGACGGAGGGAGTACTATATTAACTTAGATTTTGAGTTCGAATTCAAAAGCAACAAATTTTCTATATTTTTAGTTCAAATTGATGGCGAATGCAATAACTTTATACTTCATTGCATTCTTTATCACATTCATATAATAAAAGATTGATGCAGTTTCAGCATACAAAACTTCGGGGCTAAACAAATTATTTTTTTGGAGTTTTTAGTTATTTTCTACTTAGTAGAATTAGTAGATAGAAAAAATATTAATAATCGATGATTCTTGGATTGTTGTGTGAGATCTTACATCCTGTTAATCGGCTTCTTATTGTTGTTCTATACTTTCATTTATAGAATAATTATCTCAGATCTGTTGCAAGTCCTTTTCAATTTCAAATTGTAAATATTATTGAGTTAATATTCTTTGCTAAATTAATTTAGTTTTCTTCCAAAAATGTTTAGTCAAGAATGGCTGATTGATGGATATGTTTCTCCTGTGTCTTTTGACTAGTCTACAATTAATATTATTAATATCTTCCAAAAATATTGTTTAGTCAAGAATCACAATGTCGATGTGATGATTAAGGTGGAGATTGAGATATAACCATGCATCACTTGATGAGGGCAGTTGGATGTTCAAGAAGGAAGATCCCATTCGCATGAGCTTGTTGATAGCTGTTTGGATCTCATGTTTTAACTCTGTTTCAGTTTCAGATCCACAAGCAAAAATAGATTTTAGTCATAGTTGGAGTCACATTTAGTGTGAGCACGGGTTTTAAGAAATATAAAAAATAGTAAGTTTAAAAAGTTAGTGGAATATGAAGTCTACTTTTTTATATTGATTTTATAATAGTAGGTGAGTGAAGTAAGTTAGTGAAATGTGAGACCTACTTACTATTTATAATAAACGTGAAATATGACACTCATTGTAGGACGGACTGAAATAACAAAATGTCACTCTATTGTCGTGGGACCAAGGGAGTATTTTGGATTTAGTTACAATTTCAGTTTGGATGAATGCGTGGACTGAAAGTGTATTTGCATGCAATTTCCCTTTCAATTTATTTAGCTCAAGCCCTTGAAATGTTCCCGAGTGATTACCTTTGAAACAACCATTTCTTGTGGGATCTGTCTTGACTTGTTTGTTTACATTTATAATTGGCTAAGTCAAAGATAGAGTAAAAAGCTCGCATTTAAATCAAAAGATAATAGTAGTATATATATATCTGTTCATTTTAAATCGTCAAATTATGTACACATGCGTATATAGTAATATAGTATGATTAATCCATAGCTTAAGTTGGTCTGATAATAAGCTCTGAGCCGTTCGAATATGAGCCAAACTCTTAAAAAAAGAACCGTTTCTAGGCCCTTCTTAGTATGATAGAATTGAATTAGGGTGGAAAAGAATTAAGGCAGGAATGAAACGAAGATATGTATAAAATGATATTTTCTTTGAATCTGCTTTGCAATTTCATTCAATTCCCTTATTCATTCCATTGTACTAAGCATATGAATAGAATGAAAATAGAAATCACTGAGTTAAGACATTTAATAGCAGAAACATCCACTAGTTATTAGCGAGTCTTGTGTAATGCATTCCATCATTCCATTCCATTCTCCCCAAAAACACCTTAGTGATTTCACAAAGAGGTTTATTAGTATACCTAATGAGATTATAGGCCCATGCACCAGCAATCGCCCCACCTGTTGGGCCCAATAGGTAGATCCATATCCCTTTGTAGTTGTTTGATACTATAGCTGGCCCTAAACTCCTTGCTGGGTTCAATGATGCCCCCGAGATGGGCCTGCAGGCCAAGGTCAAATAATGTAAATATGCACGTAATTTTAAGAACTACTCTGTTCGTCAATATACACTTTGGGTTGTGCATAAATTTTAATGCACAATTGAAAAGTAAGAGAGGGGTAGAAACAAAAAGTAACTAATTATATTATTGCTCGTGGAGTATGGGTCCTACCTCTATAGAGAATTTTTTTTTCTTCTATATTTAGAAAGTATATATTCTTGTGGGACGGACTAAAAAAGAAAGAGTGTATATTCTTGTGGGACGGAGAGAGTACTATTTTCTTATAAATTTTTAGAATTTATGATTAATTTTGCTTTTGCATACATATTTTATACTCCTTCCGTCCCATATTAGCGGTCCTATTGACTTTTCTGCACTTATTTTATAAAAATGATAATAAATATTTAAAGTGGAAAAATAGTAAAATAAGAAAAATAATAATGTAGAAAAGAGTGAGGTGTCAATTTCCCAGCCTTTAGCTAATGTGGAAAATTTTTGCACAGGTTGCTTGTTGGGCTAGTCGGGAAATTGACGCGGACTATAAAGAACTATTTTGAAGCGAGAGATAGAGAATAGAGAGCTGAGAGAGCGAGGTGGAGGAGGTGGAGGTGGAGGTGGAGGTGGAGATGGAAGAGAATTTGAGAGAAATTCTAATTATTAATGTCATGTTATTAGTTTGATAAAACAAATACTAAGTGATGTTCCATGACATCGATTAAAAGTCAACTTGTCTTTCGTATCATTTTTAATAAGCCTGAATATGTTATGAGTGTGAAATTAACACCCTAGTCAAAGTTAGTGATATTGGCAAAGTTTAAAATTCGTGGAACAAATTTAAATTTTCGGAAGTTGCGTAATATTATAAGCCAATAACCTTTTATAATTTGCATGCTAGTTTCTCAACTTTAGATTTGATATGATTTCATAACCGATTAAGATTTTGACATAGAGTTGCCTCGATTTGCTGATCAACTGATTTGAATTCAATTTTCTACTCCATAATACAAATTGTTTTTCACGTTGTTGTGACACATGAGATAAATAATGCCACATTGATTAATTAGCATGTCATGTCGGTACCAATGTGCCGGATTTTAATCGATTATAAATTAAACTCGATCATAATTAGTTCAATATAAATTAATTTTGATGGAAAAAAAGTTATAGATGGTGTTAATGTGAATCAGTTGTCATCTATATGTAAGAGACTATATATAAAGTCAAATCAAAGCATAAATATTTTATGGAAGCTGGTAGCATCTCAATTAAGTTTATATTTAAATAATTAGTTTTTGTATCGACTTTTTTTTATTTTTTATTTTTATGTTGAATACATTTCATTCACGCATCGCTTATTTATTGACTTTATTAGTATTATGTTATTTAAATGTCAACTAATGAATATATGACAGCATATTTTGAAAGATTAAACAAAATAATAAAGAACAATTCACACTTACCCAGCAAACAAGACATTTATCGATATGGTGGATCCAATGGTTATCCCAGCAAGCTCTCCAATCTGCCAATGCCATATCACATATCTCACTTTCACCACATGTTAAATTAATCAAATAATGACGTATTATCGGTTTTAAATATATAGTAGCTTAATTAATTAATTTCTATCAAAGTCTATTCTGTTTTCTTTTTAACTAATTTAGTGATTGGACAATAATTAGTTAGTTAATTAGCCAAAGGGTAAAAATATTACAGCTTGGTTGTCAGTGGCAACGCCTGAAATGACGAACATGAGAAAGAATGTGATGATAAATTCTATAACCAACGATTGCAGGTCGGTGCCGACAGGAAGGGTGCCGACGAAGTAATCGTGCGGCCCACTGAATAATAAACGTAGGGTTCCAGCTGCAACTGTTGATCCAACTACTTGTGCCGCTACATATGCGGGTACCTATGTACAAATGTTCTTATACATAAAATATCATGACAAATTGCTAGGAAAATAGCGAAACTAAATAACTAATTGATCAAAGTTTTGTTTTAACACTTTCTACAATCGTCCTTTAAATTGATTGAATCGTATTTGATGTGAAAACCAAAATTCGGGTATATATCTTCATATATTCAGAGTTTTGCATCAATTTAAGAAATGTATGTGTCAAAAAACAATATTTTACATGTAAGTGACTGTATATTCTATCATGATATAATTGTGAATGATGTTAAACTTCATACTTTTTCGATTGTTTTTTAAAATTGCATGTTAGGCCATAATTTAACAAAACTTCTTTTTTTTTTTTTCATAAAATTCCATCCCTAGATGAGTTATCACCCCTACCAAACATGCCATAAGTGTTTTCCGATACTTTAATTTGATTGGTTATGTTACCTGTCTCCAGGGGAACCTGTTGGTGGAGGCGAAGGCAATGGAGACGGCGGGGTTGAAGTGGGCGCCGGAGATGTGGCCAACGGAATAAATCATGACCATGACGACAAGGCCCCACACCATGGCTATTCCGGGGAGCGTAACCACGCTGTCTTTATCGAGGTTCACGGCCACGGACCCGCAACCGGCTAATATCATGAAGTAAGTGCCCAACAACTCCGCTATCAACTGCATTCCAAATTGTTCATATATTAATTCCAATTTCCACATATATATAATTCAACCATTCAATAAAATTTGTATACCTAACCTTTTGTATAAAAGAGACAGTGAGGGAGCAGCATCTTGAACAGTGATCATCGGAATCTTGATTGGAATCTATAATGTCCACCGCCGCCACTCCGCCGTTGCCATTTGCAGCCGATGATATCTCAGCCATAATTCTTTTCTAATTAATTGCTAACAACTATGTATGTATAATGGATTCTTCTTTTTCTTTTTCTTTTTCTTCTTCTTTTCTTATGTTTGTGACCATATTATAGTAAGGTAGCAAGATGATCTATTAACAAAATATCTCTATTAATTTATGCAAGTCAATCACTCCATCTATACCCCTCCCTCTCTCCCTCACTAAAACACAAATAAGAACTTCTCTATGATTAAATTATACTACTATCAACTTAATTACATATATGTAATCCAAAAATAAACTAGTACTATTTGACTTGTATCTCGTAGATACATAAAATATCTCAACTTGTGAAATATAATTGAACTTTAAATAGTTGATCACTACTAATGATTTTATCATTGTGCACATCAGCACATGTATATTTATGAAAGTCAACGAATGATTTCGATTTTTAATCAGCAAGAAATTGATATTCATTGTAACGTGGAATGAACCACCAATGTTGTGTCGACTGTTCATTAGAACTTTGTGAATTGTGATTGTGTTGCAGTCTTAACAATGTTTGGAAATTTGTACAATTACTGATAGATCATATTGATGGGGCTGGATTAATTCTGTTACTATTAACATATTTGCTGTTGGTGGATTTAAATTTATATTTCGAAGTTATCTTGACAAGTTCTCATTTGAGAAAATGTTCAAGTGTTATGTAGTTTTCAGCTGTTGTAGTTTTTTCCGATCGAGTTAATTTATGTTTCATTTAAGTTTATTGTAGATTTGTTAGATAAAACTTTCAGATCTGATTTATTTAAGAGTTTGCTTTAGAAATTGATTTTCGATTTTGATTTTAGTTTGTCGGGATCGAGTTCTTTAAGATTTGCGTGAGTAGCTTATTTTTCAGATCTCATTCTAGGAAGTAGTTCGTGGGTTTTGAGTTCATATTTTGGTATGTCTTGTTATTCCTGCATACAAAAATGGAATTAGGGTCAATTTTCCTGATTTGAAAGTTATTTTAGCTCATTTAGTTAAGCAAAAAGCTAGTTAGTTTGTTTATTTTTGGAAAAGTTTTCTTTCAGGTGTAGTATCTGTTTCTACTGGAGTTAATTATTTAATTAAGTTGACTTTTAGTTAAAGTAGTTGGTAGATTATAAGATATTGAGTCTGACTTTTAATTAGTTAAAGAAGTTGGTAGAGAAAACCAAAAAATTAAATGTGACGGCATCGCTAAAAATCTTGAAGTGTAAAAATAAACTCTTAAAATACTTTCATAAAATCATCCTTCATTTTTATAGTATAAGCACACGTGATATGTATTAAGAAATTTTTTAAAATCAACTAGTTATAACAAAAATAAACTTACTAAATAAAATAAAGAAAAAAAACTGGCATTTACGTTTCATTCTTTATTTGATGCATTTAGTGCGCAAGAATTGCTTCTGTAATTTTCAATTAAATACACCAAGAAAATCGATCAAACTATTATAATTTAAATTTAAATTTATATATAAATTATTTAGATGAAAATTTTTTGTATGCATCTTAATGGTTGTTTATAGAATTGTATTTACTTGAATATTAATATATTATTATATTTATTTTATTGTTTAAAAATATAGGGTGTTGAAAATAGTGAAACTTACGAGTGAGTTGAAGTAGTCCAAGTTTTGTTCCATTTATTTAGGATTTACGTTTCTGTGTTTTAGTTAGTGGTATTCTATTTAGCTGATTTAGTTATTAGTTAGTTAGAATTTTATGGGTTTCATTTTCTCTATTTATACTTTGTAGTTGTTGTCATTTATCTATCTCCAAATTGACAGAGCAATAAAAACGTTTACAGTTCTCTGTACTCTCTTGTCTTCCTCTATATTTTTGCTTCCATATTTCTTTACATGGTATCAGAGCCTGGTTGCCTATCAGGTGTTTGATTTTATACCTCAAAGAAGATGAATGGTGGAAGTAGTGCCTCTGTAGATAAGCTTGTTGGTGACAATTACAGTTATTGGAAGTTATGTATGGAAGCTTACCTACAAGTACAGGATTTGTGGGATCTTATATCCGGTGAAGATGTACTTCCGGAAGATACACCACAAAATGGAGAAGCAAGGAGAAAGTGGAAGATCAAGTGTGGCAAAGCTTTATTTGCTTTGCGGACGTCGATCAGTAAGGATTATATAGAGCATGTTCGTAATATACAATCACCCAAAGAAGTGTGGGAGACACTTGACAGATTGTTCACTCAAAAGAACACGATGCGGCTCCAATTTCTGGAGAACGAACTTGCTGGTACGATTCAAAATAAGCTAACGATTTCAGAGTATTTTCTGAAAGTCAAAAGCTTGTGTTCTGAAATTTCAGAATTGGATGCAGAAGGTGCTGTCAAAGAAGCTCGATTGCGCCGCTACCTTATTCGAGGATTACGTGAAGAGTTTATGCCATTTATCTCTTCAATACAAGGGTGAGTATATTCAACCATCCATCATAGAATTGGAAAATTTGCTATCAAACCAAGAAGCATTGGTAAAGCAAATAATTGGTGGTAACAGCCAATCTTCGTCTCGTGTTGAAGAGGTTCTTTATGCAAAAGACAAAGGAAAGAATAAGTTTACAGCTAAATCTCCATCAGCTGGGGGTAACTTTTCCAAAGGTGAAGGGCATTCGAAGAAATCTGCTCCAGAATGTTATAGATGTGGAAAGCTCGGACACATAAAGCGCAATTGTCGTGTGAAAGTGAAGTGTGAACGGTGTGGGAAAACTAACCATATTCAACGCAATTGTCGCACAGATTTTGCTAAAGAAGGAGTGAATGTGGCTTATGAACATGATGAGCATGAACAACCAAAGTGGGATCAATGCTTATCTATTGAAGATATATGTCAAGATAAGGTGCCAAAACCAGTTGCAGATGCTGATACGAGGGCTAATGTTTCTATAGACTACAACTATGAATGGATCATTGATTCGCGATGCTCTCACCATGCAACTGGAAATGATTCTCTACTCTCGTGTGTTCGTCCACACAATCAAAAGAAGGTTATTGTGACTGCAGATAATTCACTACACCCTGTAGTAAATGAAGGGCAATTCTGCGTCGAGAAGGATGTCTCTCTTGACGATGTTTATCACGTTCCAGGCTTGAAGAAGAATCTAGCATCAGTTTCTCAAATTGCGGATTCTGGGAGGTATGTTCTTTTTGGTCCACATGATGTGAAAATTATTTCCAACATTAAACATCTTGATGCTAATGTTCTTTTTACGGGAAAGAGAAAAGATGCGCTTTATGTATTGCCTGCAAATGAAGCATATATTGAGAAAACAAGTCAATATGCTAGTGCTACACTTTGGCATGCTCGATTAGGCCATGTTGGATTTCAGTTATTGCAGAAAATTTCTGAAAAGAAGCTTCTTGAAGGTGTCCCTCAGTTCAAGAAAATTTATCCAGATGTGGTTTGTTCCGGCTGCCAATACGGAAAATCACATCGACTCCCCTTCTCAAATTCAAAGAATAAAGCTTCTGCTGTGTTGCAGCTCCTGCATTCGGATTTGATGGGGCCTACAAAAACACCAAGTTATTGTGGCTATCGTTATACGATGATTATTGTGGATGATTTTTCTCGATTCTCATGGGTCTTCTTCTTAGAACAGAAAAGTGAGGCATTCTCCAAGTTTGTTCAATTCAAGGAGCAAGTGGAGAAAGAATTTGGGCAGAAAATTAAGTGTCTGCGCACTGATAATGGGGGTGAATTCATGTCTGATCAGTTTCTTAATTATTGCGAAGAAAATGGTATTCGACGTCAGATGACTTGTCCCGAAACTCCACAACAAAACGGAGTTGCTGAGCGTAAATTGGCACATCTTACATCCATTTGCTTATCATGGATACATGCAAAGAACCTTCCAAGAGAGTTATGGGCAGCGGCAATTCAGTCCGCGAGTTATGTTGTGAATCGGTTACCTCCGTGGCCAGGTACGGAACCATGCCCCTATGAGCTATTATACCATCATAAGCCAAATGTGAGTTTGTTTCGAGTCTTTGGTTCGATTTGTTATGTCCATGTCTCAAAGTCTAACAGGACTAAGCTTGATCCGAAGGAAAAAAGATGTATTTTTGTTGGCTATGACACTCACAGGAAAGGATGGAGGTGTATGGATCCAGAAACAAAGAAAGTTGTTGTCTCTCGTGATGTTGTGTTTGATGAAATTTCATCTGATCACATTGGTGCAAATGATAAAAGTATCATGGCTGACCTTCTGCCCGTTTGTGGCGATACTGAATCAAATGATAAGAGGAGCATCACTACTTCAGGAGAGAATGTTCAGCAATCTGAGACGATAGAGGCTGGAGCTCGAAGATCTGATAGACAGAGAAGACCACCTACTCATTTAGCTGACTATAAAGTTGAGGTAAATCTTTCATCAGTGATTTATGCCTTTCTAATGGGAGAATCTTGCGATTATGAACCAAAATCTTATGATGATGCTAAAGACGATCCTAAATGGGTAGCTGCAATGAAAGAGGGATATTTGGCTCTAATTAGGAACTGCACATGGGAACTTGTTAAGAGGCCAAAAGATATCCAACCTATTACTTGCAAATGGGTATTCAAATTGAAGAAAAAGGCTGATGGCACAATTGATCGCTATAAAGCTCGTCTCGTTGCTCGTGGTTTTTCTCAAGAATATGGTCAGGATTATGATCAGACTTTCAGTCCCGTTGCTAAAATGGCAACAATTTGAACCATTATTTCGCTAGCTGCTTGTAAAGGATGGAGACTTTGGCAACTAGATGTGAAGAATGCATTTCACTATGGAGACTTGGATCGAGATATTTTTATGGAGCAGCCTGCTGGATTCATTTCGAAAGAGTTTCCTGACTATGTGTGTCGTCTTAAGAAGTCCTTGTACGGCCTCAAGCAAGCTTCACGTGCTTGGTATGGTAAAATTGCTCAATATCTTGAATTTTGTGGTTATAAGTCTTCTGAAACTGATTTCAGTTTATTTATCAAGAAAACATCTTCTTCTTGTATAATGGTTCTTCTCTACGTGGATGATATGGTTATTACGGGTAATAATGATACTGAAATTACTCGTCTTCAAGAGGCTTTGTCTGTTCGTTTTGATATGAAAAGCTTGGGAGAAGTAAGCTGTTTTCTTGGCCTAGAAGTGACAAAGTCAGATGGATTTTTTGTTTCGCAACAAGGATATGCTTCAAATTTATTGGATCGTTTTCGTATGCGAGATTCAAAGCCAATGACTACTCCTATGGAATCATACTTGAAGTTAGCTAAAGATGAAGGGAAGTTGCTGGAAGATGCAACACTTTTTCGTTAGCTTGTTGGTAGTTTATTCTACTTATCTATCACAAGGCCTGACATTTCTTTCTCCGTCGGAGTAATATCTCAGTTTATGGGAGAGCCGCGAGAGCCTCATCTGATTGCAGCAAAGCGAATTTTTCGCTACATCAAGAATACTCTGAATTTTGGACTGCATTATAAACAAGGAACTACATTCTTATTGAGTGGTTTTGTAGATGCAGATTGGGCTGGTGATATAAATGATAGACGCTCAACAACAGGGTATTGTTTCGATACAGAATCAGCAGCAATCTCGTGGTGCAGCAAAAAGCAAAACACGGTTGCCCTATCAAGTTGCGAGGCTGAATATGTGGCAGCATCTATGGCTGTTCAAGAGTATGTTTGGCTCAAGAGGCTTGTCCAAGAAATTTTCTATGACTTGAAGTATCCGGTTCTGATTCGTTGTGATAACGAAAGTGCTATTAAGCTTGCTGAAAATCCAGTGTTCCATGCTCGAACAAAACACATTGAAGTGCATCATCATTTTGTTCGGGAAAAGGTTTTGAATCAAGAGATCGATTTGCAGAAGATAAGAAGTGAAGATCAAGTTGCTGACATTTTTACGAAGGCACTTGACCGAGCTAAACTTGAAGAATTCCGAGCTGCTCTTGGCGTTGTTGATAGTAAGTTTTCACTAAGGGGGAGTGTTGAAAATAGTGAAACTTACGAGTGAGTTGAAGTAGTCCAAGTTCTGTTCCATTTATTTAGGATTTACGTTTCTGTGTTTTAGTTAGTGGTATTCTATTTAGCTGATTTAGTTATTAGTTAGTTAGAATTTTATGGGTTTCATTTTCTCTATTTATACTTTGTAGTTGTTGTCATTTATCTATCTCCAAATTGACAGAGCAATAAAAACGTTTACAGTTCTCTGTACTCTCTTGTCTTCCTCTATATTTTTGCTTCCATATTTCTTTACATATGGAGTATAAAATAATTGAATTACCGGAGTAGTATTTAGTTTCGGCACCTCCATTTCCATATTTTGGATCGGCCACTATATCAAGGTGGGACTATTTACTTTGATATACAACGTATGGTAGGGGGTGTTCGGTTGACAAGACTAAATCTCATGATTAAATATGTATCATGTTTGGTTCATAAGATTGACCCCCTCAACTTAATCCTAGATGGATAGTCCATGATAATTAGTCATAGCCTCCCCCTCTAACTAAAATAATCCGATAACTTAATCCTAGATGGATAATCTCATGATTATTAGTCATAGCCTCCCCTCCAACTAAAATAATCTTACAACTTAGTCCTAGATGGATAGTCTAATGATTATTAGTCATGACAATCGAACGCCACCGTAGTATTTAGCTTGTCAATGTTAGCCTATGATCTATTATAGTGTGATACAAACAATAATAGAGTTTTGGATGTATAAATCAACAAAGAGGACAATAATATTGTACGTACACATTATGTATTGTAACGAAATCAACACCCAAACCAAATACTTATATATAACATCATACATAATGTATGTATAAATTGTTACGTCACACCCAAACCATATAAATAATATCATCAAAGGAATTACATTATGATACTAGCAGGAAAGGAATAATAATATAGTAGTGAAATTTATTGGGTAAGGAAATGGGTGACATAGGAGTGTGCCATCATATGAGCCAGCTGAATATGGGCCTCAGTAGTGATATGAAGATTGTCTTGTTGGAGAGGAAGTCCCAAAGCGTCCACGCAAACCACATTGTGCGCACTAATTGCTTTTTGTGCCTCTCTAACCTTGTCTAGGTACTCCCTTCCTGACGCCAGTGCAACCTGCACCAACATATATAGGTTTGTATTAAAATAACAACACCTCTTAAATGACACTGTGACACTACGTATCCAGCAATATTATAAACGCTACACAGCAATAGCAATAGCAATAGTGTACATATATATATAGAGAGAGGAATTAATTATACTGACAAGGATGACAGGAAGAGAAGGCGAATCGAGATCTTGACGGAGGTTGAGAATAAGCTTCTCAACGTTGTCTCCATACAAATCAGCATCCTCCTTGAAGAATGTGTCCTTCTCCCCTTGATACCACAGCACCGCCGCGATCTCCCCACCGCGCTCCGCTGCCGCCTTGGCCCGCTTCACCATCCTCTCGTAGAGCTCCCCGCCTCTCGCCCAGTCCTTCATCTGCGTCCCAGCCGCCGCGCAAGGCACCAGCCCTATGGCTCCCACGCGCCCCTTCACCGCGTTGGCGAAGGCCAGCCCGGGCCCCACGCCACACACTCTGTTGGCGTCGAGCCCCTGGTGGAGGGGCTCGTGCGCCGCCTCCCACTCAAGGTCCGCGTTCAGCCGGAAGATCTTCTCCCCGTCCGCTGCGGACTCCGCCGGGACCACTCCGTCCCATTCGTGCTTGTGGACCCCGCCTCGCCCCGACATGTTGCTCTGCCCTGCCAAGATGAACACTTGTTTCGATCCCTCCATCTTACTTATTTTTCTCTCTCTTTTTTTATGAATCTTGAGTTGATCGCAAATTACTAGTATATCATATATATGTATAGCATACCACTACTCCATACCGCAATTAATTAATGACTTTTGTGAATAAATGTGACCGAGTAGAATGGCTTAGTAAAATGTGTATTTAATGGGACCGGAGGCAGTATTTGAAAATTTGTGGCTTCAGTTGACTTTTGTAGCAGGTATATTCTTGTTTTTAGTTGACTTTCCTGTTTAGATGTCAACTCTTCATTTCTTCATTATTAATTGTTACTAGTTTAATGCCAGCTTGAGTGTCACTCCATATGATTGTTTAGTTTTATTCATGAATGCGTCATGGATGACCCAATTAAACCCCTAAATTTGTGGATCAATTAAATTAGAGGTCTCCTCAGTTAAACTTAACAGACCAAGCTACACTTAGATCCTGATCCGATCTTAGACTAATTTAGCAGTTCTACAACTATTTACTATCAGCTGCACACTAAACACACACAAAATTAATTAGTTGATGAGAACACAAAACGTAACTACAAGTAATCAATAAAGAAAGACAAGTGAATGATCCAAGATATTGAGGCCAGCCTATCAATATTTATGATCTAAACATTGTTAAGACTGCAACACAATCACAATTCACAAATTTACTTCTAATTAAACAACAGTTGACACAACAATATTGGTGGTTCATTCCACGTTACATGCAATGAATATTAATTTAAGTTCTTGATAATTAATAATCGAACTTTCGTGAATATACATGTGCTGATCGTGCACAATGACGAAATCGTTAGTAGTGATCAATTATTTAAAGTTCAAACATATTTCACAACTTGAGATTTTTTATTTATCTACAACATGACAAGTACTCAAGTAGTACTAGTTTATTAAATGTAAGTCAATAGTATAATTTAATCATAGACAAGTTCGCATTTATGTGTTTTAGTGAGGGAGTGATTGACTTGCATAAATTAATGAAGATTTCTTGTTAATAAAGCAGCTTGCCGCGTTACTATATTATGGTCACACACACAGAAGAAGAAAATTAAGAAGAAGAAAAAAGAAAAAGAAGAAGTAAGAAGAGAGCAATACTACATTAGACATACAATTTTTAGTAATTAAATATATTAATTAGAAAAGAATTATGGCTGAGATATCACCGGCTGCAGATGGCCACGGCGGAGTGGCGGTGGTGGACATCATAGATTCCAATCATGACTCCGATGACCACTCTTCAAGATGCTGCTCCCTCACTGTCTCTTTTATACAAAAGGTAAGTATACAAATTCTATTGAATGGTTGAATTATATATATGTGGAAATTGGAATTAATATGTGAACAATTTGGAATGCAGTTGATAGCGGAGTTGCTGGGCACTTACTTCATGATATTAGCCGGTTGCGGGTCCGTGGCCGTGAACCTCGACAAAGACAGCGTGGTTACTCTCCCCGGAATAGCCATGGTGTGGGGCCTTGTCGTCATGGTCATGATTTACTCCGTTGGCCACATCTCCGGAGCCCACTTCAACCCCGCCGTCTCCATTGCCTTCGCCTCCACCAATAGGTTCCCCTGGAGACAGGTAACATAACCAACCACTCAATCAAATTAAATTAAAAATCAATCGAAAAAGCATGAAGTTTAACATCGTTCACAATTATCTCGTGACAGAATATGCAAGTCACCTACATGTAAAATATTGCTTATATGAAACATACATTTCATAAATTGATGATATTACTCTCTAATTAGGTGTTAACTATCAAATGTGTTGTCAAGTTGATGAAAACTCTGAATATATACCCAGATTTTGGCATCAAATATGATTCAATTCAAATTAAAGGGCGATTGTAACAAAGTGTTAAATTTTCATGTTTTTTGTTATTGTTATTTAGTTTCACAATATTCCTAGCAATTTGCCCTGGTAATTTATGTATAATAATATTTGTACAGGTACCTGCATATGTAGCGGCACAAGTAGTTGGATCAACAGTAGCAGCCGGAACCCTACGTTTATTGTTCAGTGGGCCGCACGATTACTTCGTCGGCACCCTTCCTGGCGGCACCGACCTGCAGTCGTTGATTTTAGAATTTATCATCACATTCTTTCTCATGTTCGTTATATCAGGCGTTGCCACTGACAACCGAGCCGTAATATTTTAACTCTTTGGCTAGCTAATTAACTAATTATTTTCCAATCACTAAATTAGTTAAAAAGTAAATAGAGTAGACTTTGGCTGACTTCGATTGGAATGAATTAAACTACAATCATTTGCCTATTAGTATTTAAAACTGAGAGAACGTAACGACATTATTTGATTAATTTTACATTTGGTGAAAGTGAGAAATGTGATATGGCATTGGCAGATTGGAGAGCTTGCTGGGATGGCCATAGGATCCACCATATCGATAAATGTCTTGTTTGCTGGGTAAGTATATGAATTGCTCTTTATTATTTTGTTTAATCTTTCAAAATTTACTGTCATATTTATTCATTAATTTATAGCTGACACTTGCATAACATATTACTCTATAAAGTCATAAAAAATCTGCATGATTGAAACGTATTTAACATAAAAAAAAAAGTCGTTACAAAAACGAATTATTTAAATATAAACTAAATTGAGATGCTACCAGCTTCCATAAAATATTTATGCTTAGATTTGACTTTAGATATAGTCTCTCACATAGATTACTCAACTGATTCACATCCACACCATTTGCATTTTGAAATTGCCATAATTATTTTTTAATTGAATTGTAAATTTTTTTTATACGAATACTGAACTTATTATCTTACAATCGATTAAAATCAAGCAAATATCAGTACCGACATGTCTTGCTAATCAATCAATGTGACATTATTTATCTCATGTGGCATTACACTGCAAAAACAATGTTGTAGTACTAAAGAGAGAAGTGAAATTCAGATCAATGGATCAGCATATCAAGTCAATTTTAATACATGTCAAAATCTTAATTGTTTGTGAAATTAGATCAAATATAAAGTTTAGTGGAGCAACTAGCACGCAAATATAAAGTATGTAGTATGTAAAAACACAATTAATAAATTTTTTTTAGAAAATTTTAGGAAAGTAGTTCTTAATTTATGTGCATATTTAATGATTTAATTGGGTTGGGCTTGCAGGCCTATCTCAGGAGCTTCGTTGAACCCAGCAAGGAGTTTAGGGCCAGCTATAGTATCAAACAACTACAAAGGGCTTTGGATCTATCTATTGGGCCCAACAGGTGGAGCGATTGCTGGTGCATGGGCCTATAATCTCATTAGATTTACTAATAAACCTGTTCGTGAAATTACTAAAAGTGGCTCTTTTTTGAGGGGTTCGACTTCGAATCGTATTCGTGCTGCTTAGAGCCTTATCATTTTGTACCAACTTGAGCTATGGATTGATCATATTATATATGTGTGTATAATTTGACGATATAAAATGAACATATATATACTATCTAGTTGGTTTGCGAAAGGAATCATATAAATATGAAATCCAAACTTGAACATTTCCACAAGCCAATGGAAGATATTAAAAATTGTGCGAATTGAGTAATTTATTTACTTCACTAAATTAATACTACCTCCCTCCTGTCGCACAATAATTGTCACTCTTTTCCATTTCAGTCTGTCCCATAATAATTGTCACACTTCGTTTTTACCATAAATGGTAAGTAGGTTCTACATTCCACCAACTTACTTGACTAAATTAATACTTCCTCCCTCCGTCGTACAATAATTGTCACTCTTTTCCATTTTAGTCTGTTCCATAATAATTGTCACACTTCGTTTTTACCATAAATGGTAAGTAGGTACGACATTCCATCAACTCACTCCACTCACATTTTATTATAAAATCAATATAAAAAAACGAATCCCACATTCCACTAATTTTTCCAACTAACTTTTCTTTACATTTCTTAAAACCGGTGCCACCACCAAGAGTGACAATTATTGTGGGACGGAGGAGTATTTGTATTTGTTGGAATGAAGAATTCAATTAAGAGAAAATTAAGGAACCAAGAAGCTTTGAAGAAGTTCTTTGCAAATTGAGTATCAGAAATTCCACTACTCAATTTGAGGGGGAGTGTTAAAAAAAGGAAAAATATTAGGTTGGAGATCAAGAAACGTGTTAGCTTGGAGGACAAGAAACATATTAGCTTGGTGCCCAAGAATACTTGGAGCACAAGCTTTTTAATACCCTATATAAGAGTGGCATATTATTGAAGAAACCAACCTAGCCATCTATCAAAACATAGTCTTCAAAGTTCTTCAATGTTCGTTAATTTTAGTATTTACATTTCCGCATTTCAATTCTATTAAACATGGTATCAGAGTAGCTAACTATTCGTTAGTTTGTTCCAAACCAAAAAAAAAATCAACTAAAACCTTCAAAGGGCCAGATCCCGTGTTCGATTTGTGGCGGATATGTGTTCCATTTGGTCGGAAAAAAAAAACAATATCAAAACTCATCCAGTTCTATAGCAACTTCCTTACCTTCCGGCCCTCTCCAACTCAACCTAGTTACAGATCCGATCCAACAAAAAATATTATAATCAAGATCACTCTCCCTCACTGTCTCATTTATACAAAAGGTACGTCTAATCTATTCGATGATTGAATTATACTATGTATGTGAAATAAATTAATTAAGCAAGGCTTTGCAGTTGATAGCGGAGATGTTGGGTACATACTTCATGATATTAGCTGGTTGTGGCGCGGTGACGGTGAACCTCGACAGAGACAAGGTGGTCACTCTTCCCGGAATAGCCATGGTGTGGGGCCTCGTCGTCATGGTCATGATTTACTCGGTTGGCCACATCTCTAGCGCCCACTTTAACCCTGCCGTCTCCATTGCCTTCGCCTCCTGCAATAGGTTTCCTTGGAGACAGGTAAAAGAGCACGGATTACATATGGATTTACTGACGAATATTTGTTTGTTGTTGATTTACTACGAATTGTAAATTTACTCGGGGATGAGAAATAGGTATCACAACCAATCAATAATACTAGTAGTTAGTAAAAAATCGACTACAAAAGTACGAAGTTTAACCTTGTTCGCAACTTTTTGCATGCGGAAATATTCAAGTGGTCTATGTGTAAATATATTGTTAATGTGACAAATACATAAATTCGTGATGTGATTAAGTAAGTGTTAAGTCTGTTGTCAAACTAATAATGATTCTGAATATAGGGATTTAGATAAAGATATAAATCTAAATTTTGGCTTTCTCATCATACACGATTTCACACAATCAAAGTATATAGGGCAGTTCCAATTTTTTTTAAAAATGTCATGATTTTTCTGATAGTTTGACATAATATTTGTAGGTACCGGCGTATGTTGCGGACTTGCAGCTCAAGTAGTTGGATCAACAGTAGCAGCCGAAACCCTACGATTATTGTTCAGTGGGCCACATGATTACCCTTCCTGCTGGCACCGACCTACAGTCTTTGATTTTAGAATTCATCATCACATTCTACCTTATGTTCGTCATTTTCGGTGTCGCCACTTACAATAGAACGGTAATTATTTTAATCTATTTGCTAATTGAATAATATTGCTCAATCACTAAATAAGTTGAAAAATAACAGAATAGAGTCGGCTTACTTTTCTTCGAATTAATTAAACTATGATAATTTGTTCATTATGCAAATAAACCGAGTGCACGTCATTATTTGATTAATTTATGCATTTTGAGATTGACATATGTTAATCAGTTGACTTTTATTTGATGCAGATTGGAGAGCTTGCTGGGATGGCCATTGGAGCTACCATATCAATAAATGTCTTGTATGCTGGGTGCATTTGAATTGCACTCATTATAGTACTATTGATTAGTTAAGCTGCGCATGATTGTATTTAACTGATTTAATTGGGCTTGGCTGCAGGCCCATTTCGGGAGCTTCGTTGAACCCAGCAAGGAGTTTAGGGCCAGCTATAGTATCAAACAACTACAAGGGGCTTTGGATCTATCTATTGGGCCCAACCGCTGGAGCGATTGCTGGTGCGTGGGCCTATAACCTCATAAGGCTTGACCTGACCTGCTAAAATAACACACAACTCGAATACAACCCCAACATGATATTTTTTAATCCTAACCCGACATGTACATGGCACAGTAGAATATGGGGCATTAACTGTTAATGTGCCACCACCCTTAAAATAACACCATACCACCATTCCTAGCCAATCATTTGTACACGTGGACGAATAATAAGTTGCCACGTGGCCCCCCAAAAAAAAAAAACTGAAAAATACGGTCAGCAAAAATTTGCTGGTCTTTATATAACAATATTTCTTGTCCAGCAATATCCGACACACTATACAACAATCTATAGATTGCTGTGTAGTGTTTGTAATATTGCTGTGTAACGTTTATAATATTGTTGTATAAGTGGAATCACGGTATCATTTTAAGAGGAGTTGTCATTTTAACACAAACCTTAGAATATAATTGACAAGATACGATAAGAATCCGGACCTAATTAATATTACATGATTAAACATGATTTTTGAACCTGATTTACACGATAAAAACAAGATTTACACGAATAGAGAATAGAACTAATTAATGTATATATATTTTTAAAAGAATAACAATTTAAATTAATATTATTTTTTAATGAGTCACCCGAACTCAATCTAAAATTATCAGATTCCTAACGGGTCAACCCAAAAAGCGCCATGAACCTCAATCCATTATGTTTTATCAAATTTTCGTATTGTATTGAAACTTATCAGCCATATGGATCATAAAAGAATGATATGCTCTTTATTCAACGTGACGTGAGCCAATTTTGTTGGTGGCATGCTCTTCATTCAACGTGAGCCAAGTTTCTTGACTTCATATAACTTCGATGGCACGTATCAGAAACATTAGAATAAAAAACATTGCAACATACCGACTTGTATGAATTCTCCACGACATGAATTTTATATACATGGAATTGTATTTTACTATTAATAGTAGGTGACTGTCGAATTGTCAACCGTGAAATAGTTAATTCTTGTATAGGAAAACGTTAAAATACTTAATGCCAGAATTTAATTTACACTGATGAAGTAGCAACGACTCAAAACCATCATATTTTCCCTTTGGTTAGAGCAATCTTAATTAGGGAGAGGGAAGTCCTTGTCTTTTTTCATAAAAAATTATTTAGAAAAAAAGTATTTGAAAAGATATTACTATAATTTTCTTATTTTAATGAGATATCTTTACTTCTTCATCAGTAGAGATGTAAAATCTTATAACTATCATATCACCTTCTTTTCATGAAAAATCGTTATTTAAGAAAAAATATATTTGAAAAGGTATCATACTTTTATATTTTGGAATACATTTTGAATTATTATTTTTATTTTAGAAAATAACCTTTATCTTTGGAGTTTGTTACTCCCTCCGTCCGCCATTAGGAGTCTCATTCATGGGTGGCACGAGTTTTAAGAAATGGTAAGAAAAGTGGGTGGAAAAAAGTTAATGGAATATGATTCTTACTTGTACTATATATTAGTTTTAAATGAAATGTGAGTGAAATGAGGTAGTGGAAGGTGAGATCCTATTACCATTTATGGTAAAAGTGAACCAGGAATCCTATTTACTGATGGACTAAAATGGAAAAACGGAACTCCTATTCACGGATGGAGGGAGTACTTTTTAAAAAGGTACTATATTTTTTCTTTTAAAAAGATAAATAAATGATAATAGTATATCTTTTGTATATACCTTCTCTCGTTTAATTATTAAAGATGATGTTAGTAATTATAGTATCCAGAGTTTATCATATTAAAGTATAGATACACATGAAGACGATTTAGGTTCCCTTAAATTTAGTCAAAAACAAGCTGAACACGTGCTTCAGGCTTCAGCCTTGAATTGCTTCGACAAGTAGTACCGTACAATCATTCAAAGCGTCTCATGATCATTCAATTATATCCAATCATCATTTCAAGAATGTGCATTGAAAGAAAAAAAATTCCAAATTTCAGCCGCCAGACTGCCCCTGTGCATAAACGAATTAAAAGAGCATTTGTTTGATTTGATTTTGAACATTCAATATTCTTGAAATTATTTCAGTGATGATTAGGAAAATCACCTATATTTGGCTAAGGCAAGATCACCAGAAAGTACTTGAAAATTCAAAGTTAGCATGTTGCGGTTGAATATTATAATAAAAAATCATTCTTTACAATCATAAAATATAGTAATAACTGTCACGACAAAAAAAGATCGACAGCCCGAATACTAAATAGTTACTACGGAAAAACGAAATCCCAAATCCAGCAACAAGTGGATTTAATTATATTAAAGAAAAGTCTGGATTTTTGTTACCGCAACTTCAATCCTGTTGTTTTCTTGTGCTGACTCTGCGCATTCGCTTTCCCATTCCTACTCAGATACGGAAGAAATATCAAATATGTGTATGTAATTGCATCGCATTTGCACTGTAAACTAGAATTTTTAGTGTTTGTTGTAGTAAAGTTGCAGTCTTGATGCTTGAGAACGATGTTTGTGGGAAGAAGTTTGTGGGCTGTTGCGGTTTTCTGTTGCTGGTGTTTGAGGTTGTCGGAGTCGCAGAAGGTGCCTCAGGTTGAAGGTTAGTAACCGCTTTTCTCCTTCAATTTTGGAGTAGTGTTTGGTTAAAGTGGAGGATTAACTAAGAAGCAGTGATTGGTTGTTTGTGTTTATGATTCTTTTCTTTTCATACTTTGGAACTCATAGATATTGGATTTCTGGGTTTGAAAATCCAGAAAGAATTGAGGTGTTTATTGTAAATTTTAATGCTGATAAGAAACTGCAGTGATTGGCTATTGTTTTGTGTAAGAAATTGAAGTAGTTTTCTGTTGTTGGCATAGTTATGTAATGGAACCACAATCTACTATGAAGATGATGATTTGGATTTGTTGATTCCTCCTTTATTCACTTGGAGATTTTGTTCTGTTTTTGTGCTTAGTTGATGTCTTCAAAGAGATAGCCAACGAGTTGGGCGCAGTGTATTGGTCATTCAATGCCGATTTATGTGAAATGGAGATGGGTGGGATGACACAAACTCCTCCTCCGAACTCTGATGGTTATGTCGAATGCAATTGCAATTTCAACAACAACACTGTCTGCCATGTTACTACGCTGTATGGTTCTCATATCTTGATCATTTTATTGTAACTCTCCCAGCATTTATTCATGTTTTCAACTTAATGCAGTGTGATTAAGAGTTACAATCTCCCTGGAGTTCTTCCGTTGTCAATTGTAAAGCTTCAGTACCTCGACCATGTGTAAGAACTGACTCCAACACCAGCTTTACCTCAAATGTGGTGACTTAGTTTTTGTATACTCATTGCCTTTTGTTTTTGTTTTTTTGATTTTCAGTGATTTTGCATATAATCTCCTAACTGGTACGATCCCGGAAGAGTGGGCTTCAATGCAACTTAATTTTATGTAAGTTGTGTATTGCACTTGTTATTTTGCTAAACTACAACAGCGTTTCTCTCATTACTGACAACGCTGCCTGAACTTCCTGTGCAGCTCTGTGCTCGTAAACCGTTTATCTGGAAAAATACCAAACTATCTGGCAAACTTTACTAGCCTCACATACCTGTATGTAAGCAGTTTAATCTTCTCTACTTGTACAATGGCATTGATTTTTCACCAAGTTTTTTAAACAAAACAGTTAAAAGCCTTTTCATATTCTGCACTATTGTGTTCATCAGGAACATCGAGGCAAACCAATTCTCGGGGGCTATTCCTCCTGACATTGGAAGAATGGCAAATTTAACGAGCCTGTAAGATCACGTGTTTCAGATGAGGGATGCTCAAAACCAAAACTAATATCGATTTACTGCATTTCTGAATTACAGGCTCTTGTCGTCCAACCAACTGACAGGGGAGCTACCGAATTCGCTTGCAAATTTAACAAACCTAAAAGATTTGTAAGTTCTTCAATTTATCTGTTTCTTTTATGCTCTAGTGTTTTCAACAGTTTCTTTTTGCATCGCAGTAGGATAAACGACAACAACCTAAGTGGACCAATACCCGACTTCATTAAGAACTGGAAGCAACTTACACATCTGTAAGATCTCTATGTACCCTTAACAGTAGAGACTAGAGAGTAGTACGGATAACTCCTCATATACTTCTATTAACATCCGTTTTATCGATGAAGAGAAATGATTGCTAGCGGACTAGTGGGCCCCATTCCTTTGAACATATCTCTTCTTGATACGTTAGAAACTCTGTGAGTACACAACATTCCCTTCGTCGCTATTTCTATATAGTTAACATTAATAAGTATTCTGACGGAGCTTCAATGCACAGGAGGATTAGCGACCTAAAAGGGCCGTCTCAGGGATTTCCTTTGCTGAGGAGCACTACAGGCCTAACATCGCTGTATGCGAGTAACTCTAAATTTGAAATGCTTCCTGGTTAATTTCTCACCCTCTATAACAGAATAAGGTGATGCATTGTTGGAAACAGGATACTGAGAAACTGCAATATCACTGGCGAAATTCCTGCGTATGTATGGAAGCTTAGACTTCTGGAGATGTTGTGAGTAACCGCTTCAATGAATACCGGTTTCTTTTATCGCTCGATGTGGATTTTATGTTTGAGAGAATGAATATGTGAAAGTACTAACTAACATAAGTGACTTTTGCATTTTTCTAAAAGTTCATTAGTTTCTGTCTATGTTATCGACAGGGATGTCAGTTTCAACATGTTAGAGGGCACGATTCCTAGTCACATCGCACGAAAACTGAAAGTAGTGTATGTTTTCACTTATTCAGCTCATCTTCTCTCACTACATTTATCCTGCACCACTTATCGCTTAATGAAATTTCTCGAACTTATTTCCCTCGAGTGGCTCTTTCTGGTTGCAGTCTTCGATCTGAGAGGTGAGTGTTTTCTTTCCTGTTATCAGGTTTGTGACCGACAACAGGCTGAGTGGAAAGATACCTGACACACTATTGAAGGACGGAGGCAATATGTACGTTTTTCGTTTGTAACACTTTTTGCTCCTTCTTTATGACTTCACTGCCATAGAATATGCTATAACTAGTGTTTACAAAGTTTGTAACATCTAGATTTATTGATATGCAGCGATCTGTCCTACAACAATTTTACTTTGCAAGGCCCCGAGGAACCTGCTTGTCGACTAGACATGTAAGAAAAACCATTGAGTTTCCCTTATTATATGAATACGTTGATGGTAGCATTTCATTTTCTATGTTTCTCTGAAACAGGAATCGAAACGTAAACTTATTCAAAGGCTCATCTCAACTGGATACATTGTAAGATGCACTTTCTTCTATCCTCTCTTAGTTATTTATAGTTTACCAACAGAAAAAAAGTGAAGTTGCTAATATACTCAATTTCTTTCGTCATGCTCACTCTTAAACTTCAACAGGAAACGAACTCTTCCGTGCATAGAAGATGTCGTCTGCCCCAGATGTAAGTTTATTAACCCAAGATGTAGCCTGCCTCTAGATTTGGCTTATTTCTGCTCTAATTTGAATATTTGAGTACATCCAATTTGGTAGAAGTGTTTAATAGTTCGGATTTTGTGTTTCTGAAGTTGTACAGCTTCTATGTTCTACGCAGAATATGTACCTAGAATGTTAACTTCGCCTCTTGCAGATAAATGTTCGTTGCAAGTTAACTGTGGTGGATATGACTTGCACGTCAAAGAAACAGATAGAAAAGTTATATACGAAGGAGATGGTGGAGTTGATTCTGACAGATATCTAAGCGCCAACTACTGGGGCTTTGTTAGCACCGGTGACTTCTTAGACGAACCTTCTTACCAGAGATCACGTGCAGTCAACATTCCCACGCCAAATATCCCAGAATTGTACAGTAGTGCCCGCCTTAGCCCTCTTTCGCTTACGTATTTCCATTATTGCTTGGAGAATGGGGTGTACAATATAAGCCTGCACTTCGCTGAGATAATTTTCACAAACGACAACAGCTCGTATTACAGTCTTGGAGAGCGGATGTTCGATATATACATTCAGGTTGGTTCGACATATCATAAAACTTATTGTGTCACCAACATGCTTTAGTGCTTTTCTGATACTGTTTCTGCATCAGGAGAGATTAGTGCGAGAAAACTTCGACATTGAAGCTGAGGCTCGTGGAGCTCAAAAGCCTGTTGCAAGACACTTTAGTGCTAACGTGACTAATAATACGTTGGAGATCCGGTTTTACTGGGCTGGTAAAGGGACTACTCGGATTCCCAACAGAGGGGATTACGGTGCTCTTATCTCAGCTATCTCAGTCGATCCAAGTCAGTACTTCCGTTAATCTTGTTTCATATTCAAAACATATGTTCTTTGTTCGATAACTTTTTTAATCTCTTTTTCGTCTATTTCTTTATGCAGCTTTTAAGGTGTGTTCATATGGAAACAAGAAGCATGTAACTGCATATGTAACAGCTGCAGTTTTGCCAGTGTTTGTTGTTCTCTCAATATTCGGAATCCTTTGGTGGAAAGGTTACTTGACTGGCCGAAAACACGGTAGAAATGGTAAGTCAATTGATTTCTAGTGCAACTCAAAGTTGAAGGCATATTGAATGACTTTCTCCTGATAGATCTCGAAGGTCTAGAACTGCAAACGATCGTGTTGACACTCAAACAGATTCGAGCTGCTACTGACGATTTTGACGCTGCGAATAAAATTGGAGAAGGTGGTTTTGGCTCAGTATATAAGGTGCTTGCTCTGTCATGGAAGCATTGTTTTTTAAGATGTAGCCTTCTTTTTACTGATAGATGTCCCGTTGCAGGGTCAACTGCCCGATGGCACTGTCATTGCAGTGAAGCAACTCTCGTCTAAATCAAGACAAGGGAATCGCGAGTTTTTGAACGAGATTGGCATGATTTCGTGTTTACTGCACCCGAATCTTGTGAAGCTATACGGATGCTGCATTGAAGGCGATCAATTGCTGGTGGTATACGAGTACATGGAAAACAATAGCCTTGCACACGTCTTGTTCGGTACGTACATAGGCTTATTCCCTAACTTCTATTCGATTAGATGATTTTGTTGACAAACACTACACATCAGAATCAAACGGGAGAAGCCAAATGATGCTAAACTGGCCAACGAGGTTCAAGATCTGCGTTGGAATTGCAAAAGGGCTAGCTTTTCTCCACGACGAATCAAGGCTGAAAATCGTGCATCGAGACATCAAAGCCACAAACGTGCTGCTGGATAGCGATCTGAATGCTAAGATATCCGATTTTGGACTGGCTCGTCTCAATGAAGACGAGAAGACACACATTAGCACGAAAGTTGCTGGAACAATGTAAGTTTTCCATCTCCTTATGCTGGTGACCCTCTCTTCCCTGGCTTGACACGACACTAACAAGCGCTCCCGTCCCTTTTTCAGAGGATACATGGCGCCCGAGTATGCACTGTGGGGTTATCTGACCGATAAAGCAGACGTCTACAGCTTTGGAGTCGTGCTTTTGGAGATAGTCAGTGGAAAAAGCAACAACAACTACATGCCTAGTCACAATTTCATCTGCCTTCTTGATTGGGTACTAAACATATTTACATCTCAAGGGATTGTTTCCATCTGCTTAATCTTTCTTCGTGTTGTTGCAGGCGAGCCACTTGAACGAGAGCAAGAACATCGATGACCTCATTGATCCGAGGCTGAATGATGCTGGTGGTGCCAACAGAGAGGAGATAGAGAGAGTGGTGAAGATAGCTCTGCAGTGCACGAATTCAACTCCCTCCGTGAGGCCAACGATGTCAGAGGCCGTTGAGATGCTCGAGGGAAAAATGGACATTCCCGTTGTAATGCCCGAGGGGAGCACGTACACTAACGACGTGAGGTTCAAAGCCATGAAGGACTTTAAGCAGGAGAGGCTGAGTGCGAGCAGTGCTACGAGGGGAGGTTTCCAGATTTCGACGACGATACGAACCTACTCTTCATCCACCTCTGGTTTTAATGAAATCAGTGAAGATAGTATACCTTATTGATGAATGATTTCTATTTTCTTGCTGTGTTATATTTTAGATGTAATGTAATTTAGTGTATTTTTTTTGGCGGGAGAGGTTATTTATTTGTACAGTTTGTACAAATTATTGCACATATATTCCTGCACAGTCAATTCAATTTTGTTGGATTTAAGTTTACTACTACTTAGTATGAAATAAAATGAATAATTTAGATCATTTGATCAGTCATTTTATTATTCTAATCAAACATTTATGTTTGAGAGTTATAAATCTATGTTTGGAAAATTCAGAACAATAATTTAGTACTTTTGAAATACAACTTGCTTTTCTGTTTATTCCAGTTATTACTGACTAAATCAATTATACAGATTGGAACATCAATCGTGACTAAAATCGAAGGGAACTTATATTATACTATTTCAGTTTTCAAATTTGAAAATAAGAAAAGTAAAAAGAGAACTTTGTTTGAATGTAACAATCCCTTCTTTCAACAAGATCGCTTTGTTTGAATGTAACAATCCCTTTTCACTCACTATCCTAAAACAGACAACACCTAAATTTTCTAACATATAATTCGCAAACAAATTAATGAATCCAACTCATAAATGACTATCAAATACTCCCTCCACCCACCATTAATCATTCCTTGCCATTTTCGGTCCATGAATAATCATTCTATTTATTTTTTATTATCGTTGGTAATGAACCTCATATTTCGTTAACTTTATTTCACTAATTTTTTTAAGCCGTTCTCTGTTACATTTCTTAAAATCTGAACCAAGATAAAGTGAAACTTTTATTGGCGGAATAACAAAGTGAATCCAACCTTCGGAAATGTAGAATGGAGAAGCCACGGTAGGCTAAACACTACATTTTCGAAAACAATAAGTGGATCGGCTTTCCAATCCTACTTAAACCCGTCATTCCTTAATCTTCACCCGAGCCTTTCAATTGTAGTGGCTTTGACAAAAGAAAAGAGGGCAAGAGATGGAACCAAGGAGTTGAGCTTCTCCCTGAAAAAGGACAACGCGTTTCTTGCATTATTATAGTCAAAGAAAGAACTCCACAACACAAATTAGGACAGCATTTGTTAATTTCAAAGTCCAACCTTTGACTCCACCAACACCGCCATTGCTGCCCTTTCTCAATCATTTATCAACAAATCCTCCATCCCCTCTTCTTCTTTTTCGCAAATGAGGCATTCTTGAATACCAATCCATGGCTTCATCTGGCTCCAACAATGCTCTAATCGCCACACTCAGCAACTCAATCCAAGCCCTGGGCCGTGGGTTTGACGTCACCTCTGACATCAGGCTGCTCTACTGCAAGGGCGCACCGGGCTCCCGTTTGGTGCTTATCGACGATGCGCAGACGAGGAACCTCGAAATCTCCGAATCTTGCGTGATCCCCGATGTCTCCGTTGACATTGAATGCAGCAGTGGTCGGAGTGATAACAAGAAGACCCCTGTTTGGAGCTTTCATGAGGTTTTGATTTTTTTGCAATTACTCTGTTTGGTTTTCTTTGAACTTGATTTTGCTTTCTGGGCTTTCTTGTTTTTTGGTTGTTGATTCGTTTATAGCTGTTGAAACGGGGGATTGTGTCATGATTTTATTAAAGATTGGATTTTTATGGCTGATTGTTGCTGCATAGCTTCATTGGTTGATTTCTATTTACTGTGTTGTGATTTTGTCTGCATAAGCTTATCATGTAAGCCCAGATTCTGTAGCATTGACATGTTGTTTGTGAACTTCAATTTGCAGATGGCTTGATTTTTGTGTCTTGATTTTTTAAAGAAGGGATTTTTATGACTGATTGTTACTGCATAGCTTCATTGGTTGATTTTCTTTTTACTGTGTTGTGATTATGTCTGCATAAACTTATCATCATATAAGCCCAGATTCTACAGCATTGACATGTTGTTTTGAACTTCAATGTGCAGCTGGTTAAATTTTTGTGTCTTGATTTTATTAAAGAATGGATTTTTATGACTGATTGTTTGTTGCTGTATAGCTTCATCGTTTGATTTCTGTTTACTATGTTGTAATTATGTCTTTATAAACTTATCATGTAAGCCCAGATTCTGTGGCATTGAAATGTTGTTTGTGAACTTCGATTCGCAGATGGCAGGATACTTCAATGAGAATTCAGGTTTACCTGGTCAGATACCACTTGGATGCTTCAATGCCATGTTTAATTTCAGTGGCTCTTGGCAACTCGATGCGGCAGCTACGAAATCACTTGCAATGGTTGGATGCACTATCCCGTTGTTTAGTGTTGAACTAGTGAAAGACGATTTAAGTTTGCGTAATGAAATCAAACGTGCAGTTCCGTATTCTTGGGATCCTGCATCATTGGCAAGGTGAAGCATTCTGCAAACCACTTTTATGGGCTGATATTGCTCGCCTTTAATATCATACTATGTGTGTATGGCATCTTTATTCTGTTGCAATTATAAAATTTTTGTGAGATACGAATTTACGAAAATGTAACTGACTTTATAGGATGCGGAGTAGCGGTAAGTGGATGGACAATTTGTGTTGCTATTTTAGAATGTAATTGTCTTGTCATGACTTACCTGTTCAGAATCTCCTTCAAGCACCAAAGATGTTTCTACGGTTTGCCTCTTTTGGAAACTCGTAGGAGAAACTTTTCAAAAGGTCATGCTGTAAATTGCGCGTGGTAAAGATTGACCGCCTAATTTCTGAGTTCCTGATATGATGCTTTGTCTCACAGCTTTATCGAAAATTACGGAACCCACATTGTTACCTCTGTAACAGTTGGTGGAAGGGATGTCGTCTATGTTCGACAACACCAGTCGTCACCTTTAACCTTGTCCGATATTGAGAACTATGTGAAAGATATTGGAGATCAGAGGTTCTCAGATTCAAAGGTCAATACAAATGCTGGTTCTTTAAAATACAAGGACAAGGTTAGTGAAACAGCACTGTTATCGAGTAAACATTTATATTTTTATATCGGTGATTATGTTTGTTCAAAGGCGATTCCCTTGCATTGGTAACTATCGGTGATGAATGTGGTGAAGTGAATTATGTTATTTTACATGTAGGATGTTACGGTTATTTTCAGAAGGAGAGGGGGAGATGACCTTGAACAGAGCTACTCTAAGTGGGCAAAGACCGTAGAAGGAGCTCCTGATGTGATCAACATGACATTTGTGCCCATCGTCTCTTTGCTCGAAGGAGTGGCTGGGATAAAACACTTGGCTCGTGCTATCGAGTTATACTTGGAGTGTAAGGATTTGACGTTTGTTATTATGATCAAGTTTTTTTAACTACGTACTTCGATTTTTTTTGTCATTTATATGCCATTGTTTTTATGTATTCTAAACATGTGTTGTATCCACTTTCTGTAGACAAGCCACCTATTGAGGATCTTCAGTATTTCTTGGACTTCCAAATTTCTCGGGTGTGGGCTCCCGAGCAGAACAATTTGCAACGAAAAGAACCTGTTTGTCAGTATCTTCAGTTCAGTTTAATGGGTCCTAAGCTTTATATAAGCCCAGATCAGGTATACCACTCTAGAAATGCATTTTTCGTGTTTTTAACTATATCCGATTTTCCTTTATAACGTGTTGTCATGATATGTGTCTTCATTATCTTCATCATCTTCATCAACAACCGAATTGTTTCCGTATCGTTTGCTTCTTCTGGCTGCTTCACAAGTAAATACTTGCTAACGATTCCGAAGTTTTCATCGCGTTTCAGGTTACAGTCGGACGTAAGCCTGTCACCGGACTCAAGCTCAGCCTCGAAGGAGCCAAGCAAAACCGCCTTGCCATCAACTTACAACATCTAGTCTCGCTTCCGAAGATTCTTCAGCCTCATTGGGACACACACATCCCCATCGGTGCACCTAAATGGCAAGGCCCCGAAGAGCAGGACAGCCGATGGTTCGAACCAATCAAGTGGAAAAGCTTTTCCCACGTCAGCACTGCACCCATAGAGTGCACAGACACGTGCATTGGCGATCTCTCGGGCGTCCACATCGTCACAGGTGCACAGCTCGGCGTGTGGGATTTTGGCGCCAAAAGCGTCTTGCACCTGAAACTGCTCTTCTCCAAAGTCCCCGGGTGCACAATAAGGCGATCCGTCTGGGATCATAGCCCCGCAAATCTGTCTGGTGCGCAGAAGCCTGATGGCTCGTCTTCTTCATTATCGAATGAGAAAGGGGATGGCTCCGGCCAAGCTGGGAAACTGGCGAAGATTGTGGACATGACAGAAATGTTGAAGGGGCCGCAAGATATGCCCGGCCACTGGCTCGTTACGGGAGCCAAGCTCGGAGTCGACAAGGGCAGGATCGTTTTACGTGTGAAGTACTCGCTTTTGAACTACTGATAGCTGTTGCTTTTTTTTTTTCTAGGATTTTAGCAAGATTTCAGCATTTTTTGCACAGGTGACACTATTTTGTCTATTCTTGTGTAATCAATTGATATAAGTATTTGTTGTGCTTGAGCAATTTGGGATTGAGTTGATGGTTTTTGTTACTTGTTGAGTTACTGGCCAATAAAATGAAATTATATTTTCTGTTTTGGTTCCTCACATCATGTTTGTTTGCTGTATTTTCAAGAATTGCTCTGCTGCTGCTACAATGTTAACACAATACTAGTTTTATTGCAAGAGAATTTGGATCCATTAATAGAATGCAGTGGAAGAGAATTTGATGATGCTTTTTTTATGCCTGTCCAATTTTGAGTTTATAGATTTCTAAGTGTAAGCCGGCCTTTGGCAGTTCCGTTGCATCCACGGCCCCCAAGCCCCCGTGCGTTCTTTAGGTCGAGAAGGGCAAGTGCTTTGCACGCACACATGTAGAAGAAGGGGCTCTGTCTCGCCAAAATGATTATTAGAAAAAATGATAATTTTGGAAGTGATAACGGACAACATAAGTATCGTCTCAATAATAATTAGAAAGTTCATATATTTATAATTCGATAACGGAAAATATTAATAATTTTTTTTATTTTTTAAATGATTCTTAAATCAATATTGCAGCTAAATTAATTTTAATTATAGTTATACTCAGAAGTCTATTAAATAAAGATTCAATCAAATTAAAAAAAAATATTAAACAAAATGTATTAAAATAAAGAGTTGTAAAAGGACCTAGTAAAACAAAATGTATTGATACAAAGAACCAATAAACCAAAAATTTGTAGAATAATCAAATGAAACAAAATGTATGAGTACTGAGCCTTTGTATCTATAAATATATAAAAGGAGAGTTCTGTGAATAATTACATGAATGCCATTAATAATATAAAAAGATTTTTTAATAATTATAATTAACTATCCATCAATGACGTACATTGTCACTTACCCACTAACCTATTAACTTTGGGATTTATATAGTCGTCAAATTATGAAGAGATTAATTAAAATATGGATGTGGCCAAAAACTCAAGTGGGTTACTGTGTGTTTGTCAATGACTGATTACAGATGTACAAGTCTCAGAGGAATGGAGTGTTGTGCGTTGCGGCCTGCCTCCTTTACTGGTAAAATCCCAACTTCATGGCTCTGAGTTTGTCAGCTTGAGTCTTGCATAGTATTATTGTTACATTTATATTTTGCCTTTGAATTTTTGGTGCAGGTGCATCTTCCGTATTTGTTGTTTATGTTGTTCTCCTTGCAGGTCTTTATAGTGGAACCTATAATTTTTTTCATGTAGTGCTCTATATGAATATTAGGTTGGTGGCAACTCTTATTCATTTGTCTTTCCCGGATATAGTAAGGGCGGTAGCAGCTACACAGGAAGTCGGTGATGCGGGGTATACTATTAGGGTATGCAACCAGTAGTTTTTTTTTTCTTCCCCGGCTAAATGCATGCATATTGATATCGGTTGTATATTCCATGCTATTTTGCTATATTTTTGTTGATGATTTTGATCGATTTGACTATCTTCTAATATATATTTATACATTATTTTTATTGACATGTGTTTGTGATTGATCTTTTGTAGTATACATCTAAAAGTGATTTAAATGATACTCCCTCCGTCCCCGAATACTTGATATGGTTTGCCCCGGCACGGGTTTTAAGAAATGTAATGGAAAGTGTGTTGAAAAAGTTGGTGGGATGTGGGTCCTACTTTTAAAGTATTAGTTTTATAATAAATGTGAGTAGGAATGAGTTAGTGGAATATGAGGTCCACTACCAAAAATGGAAAAAGTGACTGTGTCAAGTATTCGGGGACGGGACCGAAATGACAAACTGTGTCAAGTATTCGGGGACGGAGGGAGGATGTGATTTGTGTGCAATTTTTAGTTTATAAACTTATTTGGTTATATGAGTTTTTATTGGTACAATAAATTGCTATTGTATAAATTTGTGATTTTAGAACTTGAAATAATAATATTGTTTCTCATTCTGCATATGTGTTATTTTTTTTTCTTTGTTTGATTTTATATTTTTTTAATAATTCTTTTTTATTTTATATATTTATGATTTTAGATTTCATACAATAATATTTTTATGAATTTATAAAATTATTTTATAGTATAAATAAGTTTAAAAAAAAAAATTGAGGGTGATACTACTTTTGACTAAACTTAAGTTATGCATGGAGACAAAATTTAATAAAATTACATGCATGCATATTAACTTAATTAGTGGTGCAAGTATATTCCTTCGCGTATCAACCAATTTAATTCTTTTATTAATCAAAGACTAACCATCGAAATAAAACAATGACTTCACAATAGTTCAAGGGACCCACCATGAACCCACCCCGCTAAATACGGTTAGAATGAGAATAAAATACTTCAACTAACCAAACAAGCCCCAATTTGAAGATCATTGGTAGTCAATTTCCACTGAAACCGTCGCCATTTCCGCAAATCTTCATGGCCAGCACCACCGGCGGAGAAGTCAAGAGAGATGCGTATTCCGTGTGGGCGCTGCCGCCGGAGGAATTGAAGCCTCGCCTGAAGAAACTGATGAGCGGTCTCCGATCGGAGTTCGGCGGGCCGGAGTTCGAGCCGCACGTGACGATCCTCGGAGCTATCAAGCTGACGGAGAGCGAGGCGCGTGATATGTTTCAAAAGGCGTGCGAGGGCCTCAAACCGTACACAGCTACAGTCGACAAAATCGCCACCGGCACTTTCTTTTATCAGTGCGTTTTTCTCCTGCTTCATCCCACGCCTGAGGTAGCTTTTCTTAATTTCTAGGGTTTTTTTAATTTGTTTTCTGAAATTCATGCTGTGAAGTTCGAATTTCTGCAGTAGACATGATGGTTAGAGTTAGAGAGTTCGTTTTGTGTGTCAATTTCAAGTTACATTTGTTCCATACTCGTAGTATAGCCTAAAATTAGATAAGGGTTTGATAAAATAGAAAGAATTGGGGCTTTTCCCAATGATTTGGAAGGATGGTAATTTTGTTAAGTAGTTTAGCTCTCTGTTTCTGCTAATAGATTGTGAGTCATTTATGGAATGTTTTGCTGTTTGTGGCCTTGAAAAGATTCAATATTTTCTGCATCTCAACTTCCATGGAAACAAAGATGATAGCCATAAAACTGTAATACAAGGAAGAAACATTGGCTTCTTTACAATCATGCTTTGCTTAAATATAATAGTATGTAATGAACTCTACATAACATCATTTGTGATTGTGCAACTCTAAAACAGGTGGTGGAGGCTAGTGATCATTCATGTGTACTCTTTGGTTTCAAGAGATCAACTCGTAAGCCACTCATCTTGAATTCACTTTCGCCTCTCTTCGAATTTCTCCCTGCACAAGGGAGTCTCGAGAGCAGAGGCTATATACCTCTCTCATCAATATCCTTAGTAGTATTGTTTATGCTCAGCTATGTAGATTCTCTTAGATGTTCCTTTATTCTTGTATATTTTCAATTTCCTGGAAATGGTTTCAGACTGTTTAGCAGCTGTGTTAAGTGTATGACGTTGTGGTGTTGAAATGCTCTTGTATTTGCAGCTTATATGCCGCACTTGAGCCTCCTCTACGGCGATTTAACAGAAGAAGAGAAGAAAACCGCGCTAGAGAAAGCTTGTGCTCTGGATGACAGCATAGGCGGTCTGAGTTTCCAGATTTCGCGTCTGGCACTGTATAAAACGGAAACTGAAGACACAAGCTGCAAATCGTGGGAGAAGGTGGAGGAGTTCGAGCTCAAACCTTGATTACTAGGTACATCATATTGAGCTTAGGTCAATGTCTGATTTCCCTTGAATAAGAAATGAAAAGTTGCAGCTCTTTGCTTGTTGTTTTACCTTCCTCCTTTCTTATTGTAAATTATGAATAAAATTACATTTCATTTGCGGATGCTAAATTTTCATTCCAAATAGTCTTCTTCTGAAGTTTTGTTTTGTGACAGTGGTATATTATGAAATGTTTTTGTACCTTTTGCATAAGGTAATTATACCTTTGCCTTTTTTAGATGTTCCTTAGCTGATATCGTTTGTCATTTTTTAAATGGAATTAATCTCTCAAAAATCTGGGTTGGGCCATTTGGGCCTGTGAGCCTGTCGGCATTCTTTTTTATTCTTTTCTCTACCGCCCCTTATGGCTTATGTGAGCACCATTCTCGTTTAACGCACGTTTAGTGTTCATTTCGATTTATATATTAGTTTGATTATAAGACATTAAAAAATGTTATTGAAATTTTTAATTTCACAAAATTCATAAAATTTAAAGCCCGATTTGCTCATATTCTCCTTAATTCCAAATAAATTGTTACGATGTATGTTCTTCTTCAACGAGGCCATAGCTTTTATTACACGAGTGTTGCTTTATACACCCCAAGCTTTCTTTCACTCGTCACGATAGGGACTGATAATGTTGAGTCATTAAAAGGCAAAACAAATCCATAGATACTTTGATAGATTTTTGCAGTGTTTAATTTTTGTTATAACAGGTCATTGTTATTTTAAAATCTCATTTCATTTGATCGTTATTTATAGCATTATTTCATTTCCCATATCATATCCTACAATTTGATAGTATATGTATCATAGAGAAAATAATCCTGTGGTCAATCATCAACTTTTATCAATATTACATGAAAACAAACCCTAAAATCTCTTGGCCAAAACGAAGCAATTTATTTACCTTACCAATTATAAAATGATGTTCTCATAATCTAGCGTAAAATAACCTCGGTTTTCAATCTTTGAAAAACCTAAGGTTTAATCGCTGGATTTTTTTTAAATGAATTAAAAAATGCAATCTTGCCATCTTGCATGAAGATTTTCTTGTAGAAAAGGGTTTTCTGACTCTTTATTTCAACCCGAATCGTGTCGATGATGCCTACGAAACGTGCTCCGTTGAAGCAATCATCAATGGCGCTGCACGGGGAGGGAGATAAAAGCAACGCAGGTGGTGGTGATCTGAACGACATTGATCCTGGATTGAAGATATTGTATAGGGCCAACGAGCGTGATTTGGATGGCATCAAGGAGCTTCTAGCCTCTGGCATCGACGTCAATTTCCGCGACATTGATGACCGGACTGCACTCCACGTCGCTGCGTGCCAAGGGTTTAGCGATGTTGCCAAGTTCTTGATTGAAAATGGAGCCGATGTAGACCTCAAAGATCGCTGGGGCGGCACGGTATAATATTGCTTCATTCTTCATTGACATACATGTTTCGGCTCTTGTGTTTGCTTTCCCATTGTGATGATTTAGCACTTGTTAGGATCGTTCGACTATACATTAGTTTGATATTGTCAGCCTTGAGTCAAGATATGGACATCTTGATGAATGTTTGTGTAGCTTTGGAAACAGATGTGATTGATTGTGAAATCCTTGGTGAATATCATAATTTAAGTGATTTACATCTTGGTTAAACAGCCTCTTGCAGATGCTACACACTACAAGAACCATGATGTGATCGAGCTCTTGGAGAAGCACGGTGCGAAGCAAGTGGTGAGTCCCTTTTCTTCACGAGTCGTCTCCTTCTACTAAGTGAAAGATCAGACTTCTGTTTCTTCTTCTACATATCTTGATGATTGGTTTTCGGTATTAGCTGGCTCCATTGCAAGTAGAAAATGCTGGCCAGTTACCAGATTATGAGATCGATCCCAAAGAAATCGATTTCACAAACAGCATCGAAATATCCAAGGTTCTTTACTGTGATTCACTGCCCAAAAAATGCTTGTTTTCTGCATATCATGTTTCTTACTTTGTATTGTCATATTTCATTTTCCAAGGGAACCTTTAAGTTAGCTACTTGGGCTGGAACGCCGGTTGCTGTGAAAATATTCTACGAAGGGGCTGCAGACGAGAATAAAGTGTGAGGTCTTCAAACATGGGGCTTCATTTTTGTTTTTGAAAGTTCTGTTCTGTTATCTGTTCTCTAAGACTAAGGCACTGATTTTCTGCAGGAGGGCATTTAGGGACGAGCTTTCGTTGCTTCTGAGTATAAGGCATCCAAACGTCGTCCAGTTTCTTGGTGCTGTGACACAAAGTAGTCCTATGATGATTGTGACTGAATATTTACCAAAGGTATCCATCTCATTTCTGCTATTATAGTCTTATGTATGATATTTGTTCCGTGTATGTACAGGGCGACCTTCACGAGTATTTGAAAGAAAAAGGCTCCCTGAAGCCTGCAAAAGCTCTCAAATTAGCTCTGGACATTGCCAGGTTTATGAAATATTATGAGAATCATGTATCTATGTGAACTGTTGTCTAAAAAATTACTCCACCAGCATATTTCTGAGATCGAATATAGATGAAAACTGATTCTACATAACAAATGACTCAAAAGGTGCTTGTTCTTATAGGGGAATGAGCTATCTACATGAACATAGACCAGGAGTGATTATTCATCGCGATCTTGAGCCTTCGTAAGCTTTGCTTTCCAACTTTTATGCCTTGTGATGAACTGTCTTGGATTCAATTTGGTCTCATTCAGTAACTTCTTATAGAATTCTGTCTTGTTATTCGACTAAGATAACAGAAATATCTTGCGCGACGATTCTGGACACCTCAAAGTGGCAGATTTCGGAATCAGCAAGCTTCTTAGAGTTGCAAACAGAGTTAAAGAAGAGAGGCCTCTGATCTCTCAAGACAGTACATGTAAGTACGCATTTCTTCGAATTAGCTTTACCACAGTCGAGTACTTATTCTTTCGAACGTTGCACGTGCATCAACAGGTCGTTATGTGGCTCCCGAGGTTTTCAAAAATCAAGATTATGACACCAAAGTAGATGTTTTCTCATTTGCCTTGATATTACAAGAGGTAATGTTTTTTCTCAAAAGTAGAGTAGTTGCCTTGCTTCAGACATGGCTTTTGCTTTAACAAATCAATCTTTCTGTAGCTTATCGAGGGATGCCCTCCGTTCAGCGGGAAGAAAGAGCAAGAAGTGCCAAAATCTTATGTTGCGAAACAGCGCCCTCCCTTTAAGGCCTCAATGAAGCATTACGCATACGGCCTTAAAGAGTAAGATGAAGCAACCAAACTATACAAATTGATGGCTGCAGATGGCATATCAGCGTGATCGTGTGATGAAACAGGTTGATCGAAGAGTGCTGGAGCGAAAAACCAGTTGATAGGCCGGCTTTCAAGCAGATCATTCCCCGGCTGGAGGAAATGCATAGCAGATTCGACCATAGAACCTGCTGGAAGGTTCTTCCCTTCCCCTTTTCGCCCCCTCCAACGTCGTTGTCTCTCTGTTTTGATCCCCGGTGGCATGCAGGTGATACCGTTGGACTGCTTTCATCACTGGAGCTGGAGCAAGTGCCATCACCGTTCCGGCAGCAGCACTGATTCCAACAGATCTCTAGGGAGCGACGTCTAGATTCTTCGTAAATATTGTGAATTTTTGTGATTTTCATACTGGACTATTCAATGATTCAAATTTCATGTCACAATGTTATGTGCAGATTCTAAAAAGCTCTGCACCAGGAGATTGGATTTGCTGTCTGAAATAATTTCACTCCATTTTTTTTGTAAATATTGGTAAGATCATGATTTTTGTTAGTTATAAAATCTTAGATAGATTCAACTACGTAACTGATGTTCGTTTCTTGGTATATAATACCATATCAGATGTATAATATTCATAAAGCCCATTGTAAGATCATTTGGATGTGTATAACAATTGCTAGAATTTGCTTATGTTTTTTGTTAATGAATAAATTTGTGTCTCAATCCGGATAAAATGGTGTACAAGAATTTCTGGATGACTTATTTCACTTCATTTAGATTATTGCGCATTGCAATTTTCTCCTCACAATATAATCATTTTTTATGAATATATTGTGATTTAGTTAAATTTTACAATTATTAATTCAGATTTCATTAATACAATTAACTTTGTAACCGCTTCTATTATTTTTATCTTTAAGTTTTACTTAAAAAGTATTGATAATTCCACTTTTATACTTAGACCTGTCAAAATGGATATCGGGTATCCAATACCCGATATCCAAACCCGAAAAAGTCGGGTAATTGGATACACAAAACCCGATTTTTCGGGTATCAGATCGGGATCGGATAGTGAGAATTTTGGATGATCGGGTCTCGGGTTACCCGATACCCAATTGGGTATACCCGAATATCCGATTTGTTTTTAAAATTAATAAATTATATTTTTATTATAATTAAATGTAATTTAATTTCTTAATTATATGTGGATGGATGAAAGATGTTAATATGTAATTTAATTTCTTACTGTGGATGAATGAAAGATGTAATTTTATTTAATTTCTTATTTTGGAGGGATGAAAAATAAAAATATAATTTAATTTCTTAATTACATGTGGATGGATGAAAGATGTTAATATGTAATTTAATTTCTTAATGTAATTTACCTTATGAATTTGGTATTTCTCAAAGTTTGTAATTATTTTCTCTGTAATTCGATCTATAACACGAATTTTGTATTTCTAAAAATTTGTAGTTATTTTCTCTTAAATTGAAACTAATACGACAATTTTGTATTTCTAAAAGTTTGTAGCTATTTCCCTTGAATACTACTTCAACTTTGTATTAAATTCGAACTAAACAGTAGTATTAAATAATCTCTAAAAATTGTAGTTGATTTTCTAAAAAATCAAAAAAAAATCAAAAATCAAAATCACAATCGGGACTGGATACTCGATTTTTCGGGACTGGATACCCGAGTCGGGTATTTGGGTACTCGAAATCAAATTCGGATCGGGTATCGGGTATTGAATTTTGAGAATTTCGGGATCGGATATCCGAAAATTTCGGATTGGGTATAACTTATACTCCATCTGTCCCTGAAATTTTGTCACATTTTCCCATTTCGTCTGTCCCACAAAATTTGTCACGTTTGACATTTTACCATTTTTGGTAGTGGACTCTACATTCCATTAACTTATTCTCATTCATATTTTATTATAAAACTAATACTTTAAAAGTAGGACCCATATCCTATCAGCTTTTTCAACTCATTTTCCATTACATTTCTTAATACCTGTGTCTGACCAAACCGTGACAAAATTTGGAAGACAGAGAAAGTAAGTATTTCGAATTTAATAACAGTAAATTGCATTCGTTGCCAAAAACCGACAATTTGCAACCTTGTCTTATTAGTAAAGCCTACTTTTCTAGTGAATAAAAAAAGTTTTGCACAATCACAATCTTGCATTAGCGTGACAACATGAATTTTAATACAAAATTTATAAAATAAGAAAATGTGATTAAAATATTATTGATGCAAAATGAACTCACTTCACTAGATTATAAAATAGTACTATCACTAATTTATTCATTAGACAAAATATGATAAGAACACTTATAAAATTTTAGGTGAGATAACTCCGAGATTGAGGAGTTATCTACGCTAGAAAACGCACTCTAAAGATAAGAAGAATCCGTTGTCACTTCCGAACAAGATGTTCGATGTCAACCGGGGAAGCATCGGTGGGCAGAAAAGCTCTGTAAGCTCTTGACGCCGTAAAGATATTTGAAATCTCCGTTGGATGAAAATTATCAAAGAATATATACTGATCCCTGTTTTCGCACACCGCTCCATTAGGCAAACACTGCCCGGGCGCGGGATCCCCCGCCTTCTGCACCTCACAGCACGGATCATTCACCTCAGTCACACCTGCAAGTGCAACAATCACATCCATCCATTTAATTTTTTTCTCCTGAGTCGCTATAATCTGATATAAATAGACCTACCAGCGGGGCCAGGGCCTCCTAGTGCAATGCTGGTCACGTTTATGTAAGTGAATTGGGCATTTGGTAATTTGGTGTTTAGTTCTTTGATGAGTGACACGAGCTTGCCATTGAATATCCCGACCGCAATGTTGCTGTCGTCGACGCAGGGTGATCCGTTGGTGATCGGATATAACAATATCTCTTGAGGAATGCACCCGATTAGACCCACTCCGAACACTGCAACTTTTCTCGATCCGAGCTCGTACAAGCTCTAGAAAATGAGAGACCGTGACGCATCAAATTTGAATTCACATAATTCTCTCGACTTCGAATAATAGATACTTTATTAAAAACTAATTTTACGAGGAATCTAACAACAATTTGATAGTGTATTTTAAAAAATGTAATTGCTAACCTTTAGTTGTGTAGAGAAGGCTGCGATGACTTCGTCGGCGAATGCTTCGGGTGTCAAGCTATTAGACGGCGACGGCGGCTGCTGAAAATAGTTGTTGATATAGTCGTTGCTGCCGATGTTGACGACGTAGAGACACTGATTCAGGTAGGCGTCCGCCGACGTCTGGTTCCCGAGCAAGGGGGCGATTTGGGCGATTGTCGCCTTATGATTCTCTAACTGCTTCTTCATGCATAACCGATCACCCTACACCACAAATATGAGCCTCTCATAATTTAGTATATGTAAAATTTAATGGTTTCATAATTAACTATGTGTGTGTGTTTTTTTTGTGTGGTCGATAATTTACCAAGTTTCTCCCGGAGCTATCAAGGATCCCGGCAGCTCCAGACGCGTAATTGACTCCTTTGAGGAGGGCGGGGGGGCCTTCTGCGGCCGCAAAAGGTGGGATCGGATCGCGAAGCTCTAAAAACTCCGCTGCGAAAACCAAGAAATAATTAATTTGTTTGGTGGATTGATGGTCAGAACTTCGTCTAAGGTTTGGATGTATTCAAATAAAATTTAATTACCTAGACAGTCAGGGATATTTTTTCCGTTGGTGAACCGGCCGGTGGGGATGGCGCCTGGGAAATCGACCCCGTAAGGGGGATAATTGGCTTTGGCCTTTGTGATAAGGGGGTTGTTGTTGCCATTGTCGGATTGGGAGTCTCCAAAAATGAAGAGACAAGGAACTTGTTGGGCATGTGTTAGGGTTAGAATGATGAACATGTTGAGGGATAGGATTATCCATTTTGTGATGGAAATGGCGGCCATTATTGATCGGATGATTAAAGAAGCGATTGGTGAATTTTTTTAAGTTTTTAACAGATGAATATGAGTCTTATTATAGTTTGCCATGCATGAGATGTGTGTATTATTTAAACCCCATATCATTGACAATACCAACCTTATCCTACCTAACCAACTAATATCTCTTAAAATACACCTATTTAAATTTATGCATGAATCTAAAATATATTGTTTAATACTATTATTTTTATGATTTATACGTAGTTGTTAGGATATACAGCATTTAGTAATTTATTTTCTTTGGTTGTATATGATATTTTAATATAAATATAAGTGGAATACTCGATAAGAATTAATGAATAAAAAATAAAATTATTCTTTTCATATAATTCTCAATTGAAAAAATGTCATTTAAACACAACTTTTGATCGAATTCTGGTCAATCTAATTATAACTTTCAAAAATAGTTAATTTTGAAATAAGTTTTGTATATTTAAAAATTGTTCCTTGTGATTAAAATTTTGAATGATAAGTTTCATAGGAATTGTAATCGTATAGGACAATTGCAAATTTAACCTTAATTCGAACAAATTTTATAATTTTCGACGGTTACGTGAGTTGGCGAATGGAAAGTCAACTTTACACAACTCATATTAAACTTCAAATAATATATATACTACTTCATCGTACACGCAATTTAGTGTTTACTCATTATAACACGAACTAATAAATAAAGGCAAAAACATCTGAATATGCTTATAATTTGCATTTTATAAAGAGCAATCCACATAATTTTAACAATATGTGAAAATATATTTTTATAACAAGCTCTATCGCATAAATAACTTTATTGTCATTAATTATGACCGTTTATTTGCGACGACCAAAAGCTTGAAGACATATGATATTTTTTGAATCAAGTGCCAAAAATATAAATAGGAGTATTACGAAGATGTAAAAATTAATTCCGCTAATTGCCTCATATAACTTGACCTTGTTTTTTTTTTATATATATATTTTATTACAAAAGTTAAAGGTTGAGTCACATTAGAGATCAACACTTTAATACTTTCATTCCCCAAATAAAGTGCAAAGATCGAGTTCTCAACACAAAACTTTTTATTCAATACATAGTCATAAACAACCCTCTTACTTTATTATTTATTCATTAATTTATAAAACAACATTACATAAAATCCCGTTTGAAAAGTAAATGTTTCAGTCACTGCCGAACAAGACGTTCAATGTCAACCGGGGACGCGTCGGCTGGCACCAAAGCTCTGTAAGATCTCATCGCCGTCACATTGTTCGAGATCTCCGTGGGATGAAAATTATCGAAGAATATATACTCTTGTCTGTTGCCGCACACCGCTCCATCACGCAAGCACTGCCCCGCCGCGGGCCCACTCCTCTGCACCTCACAGCACGCAGCGTTCAACACCTTCACACCTGCAACAACAATCCATCTATTAGTAAATTTTTTTTTTCGAGTTTTGATTTTAAATAGACCTACCAATGAGGGAAGGGTCTCCTAGTGCAATGCTGGTGGCGTTTATGTAAGTGAATTGAGCATTTGGTAAATTGTTGTTTAGGTTGTTGACGAGCGACATGAGCCTGTCGTTGAATAGTCCGACAGCTACGTTGATTTTGTCGACGCAGGGAGACCCGTTGGTGATCGGATATAATAATATCTCTTGAGGAATGCACCCGATCAGACCGATCCCGTACACCGCAACTTTTCTTGATCCGAGGTCGTACAATCTCTGTAAAACAGAAACAAAAAATACGTCAGTTAGTTAAAATTAACCAATTTCTCTTTTCAAAACTACATAAAACCTTTGAATTTAAACTACAGTACTTTTGTGAGGAATCTTACTAATTGTATTAGTATATGTTCAATTTATAAAATTTGATATCTTTTCGATAATCAGTATTGTATACATATAGTATCAATTTATGTCACACGCAATTGGCATTATACATGTACTAATATTAGAATTAATGTAACATAGTAAAAGTTTATTTCGTAATTGCTAACCCTTAGTTGTCGAGAGAATTCTGCGATCAATTGGTCGGCAAATTGGTCGGGTGTATAGAGAAGATTAGACAAGGACCGCGGCCTCTGATAATAGTAGTTGTTAATATAGTCGTTGCTGCCTATGTTGACGACGTAGAGACACTGTCGCAGGTAGTTGTCCGCGGCCGTCCGATTCCGGAATAAGGCGGCGATTTGACCGGTTGTCGCCCTATGATTTGCTAACTGGTCGTTCATGCTGAACCGAGGGCCCTATACCACAAACATATATAGGCCTCTCATAGTTTAGTATAAGTAGAATTTTTATGGTTTCAGAAAATTGAATGTGTTTGTTTGGTCAATGATCACCTGTCGTATCCCGGAGATGTCAAGAATCCCGGCAGCTCCGGATCCGTAGTTGAGTCCTCTGAGAATGTCAGAGCCTCTCGTAGACGCAAACGGCGGGATCGGATCGGAAAAATCTAACAACTCAGCTGCGGAAATCAAGAAATAGTTTATTCAATAGATGGTCATAATATATAGTACTCCTTCCATTCCCATTTTGACTTGCACGAATTTTAAGAATACATAAAAGAAAGTGAGAGGAATGTAAGTATCAATTTTAAATATTTATTTTATAGTGGAATGTTATTGTGATAAATTAGTGGACTGTGGACCCACTTACCTAAGCAGGAAAATAAATTAAGTGTGACTTTAAATTGTGGACATACCAAAATGACAATTGTGATATTATTTTGTGGACACAGAGGGAGTATAAATTGGTCAAGAAAAATTATACCTAGGAAGTCGGCGATATTTTTGCCGTTGGTGAACCGGCCGGTGGGGACGGCGCCGGGGAAGTCAATCCCATAAGGGCGATAATTAGCTTTGGCAGATGTAGGAAGGAGATTGTTGTTTCCATTGTCCATTTGGGAGTCTCCAAAAATGAAGAAGCAAGGAACTTGTTGGGCATGAGTTAGGGTTAGGGTTTGTATGATCAAGATGTTGATGGATAGGATTATCCATTTTGTGATTGTAATAGAGGCCATTGATGGGGGGATAAAGTGATATATTGGTGAATTTTAAGAGACAAATAAGAGTCTTATTTATAGTATATAGTTTGCCATGCACTCAACTTGAAGGTCTATACGTTCGACTAAAGTCGAGTAATTAATATTATATGCATGTATGAAACGTGTGTATTACTACTATTTAAAATCTTAAACCCCATGCCATTGACAATAGGCAAGTAGATTATCCTTACTAACCAATTCTCATGATCGAATAACTGAAAATTGTATGCATCTTGAAATGGTATATATACTGATACGATATTTATTTCATTTATAAGTGAATTTAAAATATCTTATCTAATTTTATCTTTATAATTTATTTTCATAGTTATTAGAATTTGATTTAGTATTTTTAGGAGTAGATGATATCTCTTTGTATAACTAAAACATATATATTGAGTTTGGGAATATATAATAAACTACATGAGATTGAAATTATTCGTGAAGATATATAGTCTATGTTTAGCGTTATTAATTTTGTTTTATAAAATACATAAAAGTCAAAGATTACTGTTTTGTTATCTATTTATTTGAAGTTTGTAGAGAATATGAACTTATCAAGTTTTGATTTTTTTTAGTGGGGTGAAATTAATGACATCAATAATTTGCGGTATATATAATTGGATTAACTATACAATATTTTGAAATCTATGTTTATCTTTGTAAATATCACCAATTTTTAATTTTTTGAAAAATCTATCGTTGAATTCATTAACATAGCATTCCGAGGCTTAATTATGTGTATATCCTTGTATGTGTCATTTTCTAAAAAAATATTTACACCTCATCTCATATATAAGCATGCCATATTATCAATGTGATGCCAGAAATTGAATCTGGAGGTATTAATAGATTTTGAGAAATTAGATATAAAATTGATATTTTGAAAAGGTTATACTAATAGATTTGAAAACATTATATAAAATTGGTATAGAAATTATAATAAATCCTATATAATTTGACCT